>NC_068576.1:28547254-28850284 GCF_025698545.1 Gossypium raimondii | reverse complement strand
TTATGTATTGGATTCTAAAGTGTCTGAATCGAAGCTTGAATCAGTACAGTAGTTTGTGAGTATCCTGATGTTTTTCCAAAAGAGTTACCTAGATTATCGCTGATCAGAGAGATTGAGTTTGCTATTGAATAAGTACCGGGGACATCATCGATATCGATAGCACCTTACAGAATGACTCTTACTGAGTTGAAAGAGTTAAAAGCACAACTACAAGAATTGACAGATTGGGGTTTTGCTCGACCTAGTTTTTCACCTTGGGGTGCACCGGTTCTGTTCGTTAAGAAAAAAGGACGGGTCGATGAAATTGTGTATTGACTACCATCAGTTCAAGAACGTTACAATCAAGAATAAATATCCACTGCCTTGAATTGATGATCTGTTCGATCAGTTGAAAGGTGTCACAGTATTCTCAAAGATTGATCTCTGTTCTAGCTACTATCAGCTCAAGTGAAAGATTCGAATGTAACGAAAACTGCATTTAGAAATAGGTACGGACACTATGAATTTATTGTAATGCCATTTGGTTTAACTAATGTACCTACAGTATTTATGAATTTGATGAACAAAATCTTCAGACCATATTTAGACAGATGTGTTGTGGTTTTTATTGATGACATTTTGATATATTCACGAGACGAGTCTGAGCATGCTAAACACTTGAGAACTGTGTTGCAAACCCTGCGAGATAAACAAATTTTTGCTAAATTTAGCAAATGTGAGTTTTGGCTTCGAGATGTCAATTTTCTAGGACATATAGTATCAACCGAATGTATCAGAGCTGATCTAAGTAAAATTTTGACACTTGTTAACTGGAAACCATCGAGAAACGTATCCGAAGTTAGAAGTTTTCTGGGACTAGCTAGTTATTAACGAAGATTTTTCAAAGGGTTCTCTATGATAGCTACACCGATGACATTACTATTACAGAAAGATGTGAAATTTGAATGGTCCGAGAAATGTTTGAAAAGTTTCAATCAGTTGAAAGCACTGTTGACTGAAGCATCAATTCTGGTTCAGCCTGAATCAGGTAAAGAATTTGTGATTTTCAGTAATGCATCTTTAGATGGTTTAGGTTGCGTTTTGATTTAGGAAGGCAAAGTTATAGCTTATGCTTCTAGACAGTTAAAGCCACATGAAAAGAATTATTTGACACATGACCTATAGTTGGCAGCTATTGTGTTTGCGTTGAAAATTTGACGACATCATTTGTTTGGTGAAAAATGTCATATATTTACCAACCATAAGAGTTTGAAGTATCTAATGTCGAAGAAAGATTTGAATCTGAGATAGCGCAGACAACTCGAACTGTTAAAAGATTATGAATTGATTATTGATTATCATCCGGGAAAAGCGAATGTGGTTGCTGACGCTCTGAATCAGAAGTCTTTATTTGCTCTACGAGCAATGAACACGCAACTGACATTATTTGATGATGGTTCAATCTTAGCCAAGTTGAAAGGTAAACCGATGTTTTTACAGCAGATTTGAGAAGCTTAGAAATGTGATGATGAGTTGCTAGTTAAACGAGAACTGTGTAAGTAAACTTCTGATTCAAAATTTCAGATAGGACCCGATGATTGTTTATTGCTCAGAGGTAGAATTTTTCTAGCAAAGAATCCATAGCTCATTCAGGAAACCTTACACGAAGCTCATAGTGGTAGCTTGTCTATTTATCCGAGAAGTAATAAGATGTACAGTGACTTGAAACAGATGTACTGGTGGCCGAGAATGAAATGTGAAATTTTTGACTTTGTATTGAGATGCTTGGTATGTCAGCAAGTTAAAGCTAAACATCAGGTACCTTCTGGATTATTACAGTAAGTGATGATACCGGAGTGGAAATGGGATCGAGTTACTATAGATTTTGTATCGAGTTTATCCCTATCTCTGAGAAAGAAAGACGTCATTCGGGTTGTTGATCGATTGACGAAGTCAGCACATTTTATTCCGGTACGTACAGATTTCTCCCTTGACAGGTTGGCTAAGTTATATATTTCTAAGATTGTTAGATTACATGGGGTACCAGTTTCTATCAATTCGGGTAGAGATCCGCGATTTACATCACAAATCTAGAGAAAGTTACAAGAAGCTTTAGGTACACGATTGCATTTTAGTACTGCATGTCATCCTCAGATCGATGGTCAGTCCGAGTGAGTAGTTCAGATTCTCGAGGATATGTTTCGTTGCTGTGTATTAGAGTTTGAAGGTAACTGGGAGAAATATTTGTTGTTGTTTGAATTCACGTATAACAACAGTTTTTAGTCAAGCATAAAGATGGCACCGTATGAAGCTTTGTATGGTCGTAAATACTGAACTCATTTATATTGGACTAAGCTCAGTGAAAAAAAGATTCACGGGATTGATTTGATTTGGGAGACTGAAGAAAAAGTAAAAGTGATCCGAAATAGTTTGAAAGCGACTTCAAATCGTCAGAAATAATACACGGATCTTAAACATAAAGACATAGAATTTCAAGTCAGCGATAAGGTATTCTTGAAAGTATCACCCTGGAAGAAAGTTCTTCCATTCGACCGCAACAGAAAGCTAAGTCCTCGATTTATCGGGACGTATGAGATTACCGAAAGAATCGAACCTATTGCATATTGATTAGCCTTACCATCAGAACTAGAAAATATTCATAATGTCATTCACGTGTCTATGTTACGACAATACCAATCTGACCCTTAACATGTTATCTCTTTGACGAATGTCGAGATTCAGCCTAATATGTCGTACAGTAAAAGTATTAAATAGCGTAAAGTGCAAAGTTGAGTTCTAGTAGCTAAAAGTATTAAATAGATATAGAACCTTAAAGTGTGAGTCTTTAAATGGTAATTAGACCATAAATAAGATAGTGGAATATGATGGCTTTGCATTTTGTGTAATTATTAATGTTTTTAAAGGTTAATTATGTAAATTGGTAAATAATGACAAAATAAAATAAAGCAACAATTAGGTTATCATCTTTAACATTCTTTCAACCTAAAATCAAAGAAAAAGAAAGACATGGAAGCTTAACATTTGGCCATCCTTGTTTGCTTGATGCATTTTTGTCTTGTTTTTAATGATATCTATGTTTTCAAGATTGTTGTGTCTTCATCTAGCTGGCTCGGGGACTAATTTGTGAAACTGTGAAACTATTAGGGTTTTTCCACTTTTTAATATACATGAGCTTTGATGTTTAATGATAGAAAATGGATAGTTGTTGCTAGATAAACAACTTTTGTAAAAAGATTTTTTATGAAATTGTCAATTAGGGATTAAATTGAAAAATAAAAAATTTTACGTGGTGAAATTGTGAAATAAATGAAATATAGGGCATTCTAGGAACCTAATTGATGTTCGGCCATAGTGGGTTGTGGTGGAATTTCAAGAATTTCCATTTTTATGAGCTAGAGGCTAAATTGCAAAGAAATTAAAAGTATACGGACAAAATAGTAATTTTTGCAAAGTATGATTTTGGGCTAGATTGATTGAATTAAATATTAAATTGAATTAAATTTATTTGTATAGATCAAGATAGACCTCGTACGGCTTTAGATCGAGGCAAAGATAAAGTCTCGGATTAGCCTTATAATGGTTGATGAATGACTTAATATGGTTGAATGATGGAAGATGAAATGATGGTTGAATATGCATATTATATATGGCTTGTGACTTGTTGGGAATGTTTAGAATTGATACTTTTTTTGAATGGCTTAAATGATTATAGATACTAGTGGTTGAATAGCATGATTAGTACCATTTGGTATATGTTTGGTATGTAAATTACATGATATGTATTGATGCAAAGATGTATATAAGTTAGTTGATTATTTGGTCAAATGGAATACATGGTTAGACATGTTTATATATTGTCATTTAAGGTGCCTAAGGGCATATTGGTTGTATGATGTTATACCATATCTATAGGACTTGCTTATACTTGATTTGGATAGCTTGTTATGGCTTGTATATATGTGCATTTTTTATTCTAGGTATATGCCTTGATGGGTGAGGAAAAATGGCTTGGAAAGTGGCCTATTTTCGTCCACAAGGGCAGAGACATAGGCGTGTGTCTCAGCCATGTGTGACACATGACCAAGTGAAACGGTCGTGTGTCCCCTGTAGCTTTCAAAGGTTTACAAGTCAGGCTATTACACGGCCTAGCACATGACTTGGCACACGGGAGTGTGAGGGTGTTTCGAAGGGTACACGGCCTGGCACATGGGCGTGTGGCTTGGCCGTGTGACCAAGCCAGTGAGTTACACGGGCATGGACACGGGCTAGGACACGGTCATGTCTCCCTACTTCAAATGCCCATACGGCCTGTGACATGGGAGTGTCTCTTGGCTGTGTGACCCCTTTCAATGTTTTTTAAAAAATTCTTTGAATTTTTAATTTAGTCCTGACTTATTTCTAACGTGTATTTAGGGGCTTGAGGGCTCGTATAAGGGACATTATGTATGATTTTGATTTGTTTAAATATGAATATTGATATGATATGAGCATCGTCCACCAACTCATTCTACCAATTTTCAACTTCATTTGTGGTTGAAGTAAGAAACTTAACCTGCAGGTCTGTTACGGTTTCGCCATTTATCTTCGCCTCATCCCAATTCCACTCTTTATCTTCCTCAAAATGAACAACTTTTGTTATTACAAATTTCCCAGTTTGCGGTTTGGAAATTTTATAATCTTTTGTAACAGTGTATAGCTGATAAATACGCCTGGAAGTGCTCTTTTGTTAACTTGTCTCTTTTGATCTATGGAGCATGAGTGAAGCACAAACAACCAAATATTTTGAGAAAACTTAATGATGGTTTATGACCATAGTAAGCTTCATATGGTGTTTGATCCTTGAATGCTTTTGTAGGAAATCTATTCTTCAAGAAAACTACAGTATAAGTTGCTTCTGCCCAGAACTGTTTGGGAAGATTCTTCTCGTGCAACATACATCTCATCATTTCTAAGATGTATTTGTTTCTTCTTTCACTAACTCTATTTTTTTTGTGGAGTGTAGAGGGTTATTAATTGATGCTCAATGCTAGCTGCTTCACAAAATGCATTGAAATTTCCTAAGGTATACTCCTTGCCATTATCAAACCTTAATATTTTAATTTGACTGCCACTTTGATTTTCCACAATCTTCTTGAACTTCCAAAATACTCCAGCCACTTTTGACTTGAATTTTAAGAAAAAAAATCCAACACATTCTTGTGAAATAATCAATAAAAGTGACATAATATTGATTACCTGCTAATGAGAGAGTTCTTTAAGGTCTAGAAATGTCTATGTGAATTAACTGTAACTTACAGGTGGCTCTTTATGCTGACTTGGGAAATGGCTTTCTGATTTGCTTACCAAATGGACAAGCCTTGCACGTTGTTATGTGACATCAAATTTTAAAAGATCAAATGCCATCCTTTTGGACTTCATCTACAATATCCTTTCGTAGTGATAGTTCCCAAGCCTCTTATGCCACACCATTGAGAGGCTTTCTTTGGTAAAAAAAGCTAATTGCTCTTCCTGCAATGGATTAAGTGAAAAACTCCTTTCTGCCATCTTAACTTCAAACATCTTTTGGCCTGTAGAATCCTCTATCACACATGTCTTCTTCATGAATATCACTTTGAATCCCTTCTCTATGAATTGACCAACACTAAGCAAGTTTTTATCAATATCTGGTACATAGAGAACATTAGTGATCGACTTGGTTCCTAAACAGCTTGCAATAGCTACGGTGCCCCCTTTCCTTTGACTGTAATATATTCACCGTTCCCAATTTTGACATTCTTAGACTTAATGCTCTATAATTCTTTGAACAATTCCTTGTCATATGTCATATTATTAGTGCAGTCACTATCAATGAGCCAACTTTCACTTGTTTCAAAACTCGTGAAACAAGTTGCAACAAAAAGCTAGTCTTCTTCTTCTTTATGTGTGCTTCATCTCCATGCTGTTGATTTTTATTCTTGCAAATGATAGCTTCATGTCCCATTTGATTACACTTGCTACACTTTGCATCTGGTCTTCTCCAGCACTTGAAAGGAGGGTGACCTTTTTTGCCACAATGTTGACATAGAGAATAATCCTTCTTTTCCCCTGATCTTTTATTTCTAGCTTTACTTCTATTCCAAGGGTAGATTTTTCTCCACTTGCAGCTATTGACTGGTAGAGCTCCTTCAATGGCTCCTTCTTACCTCATTACAGGTCTCTGCTCTTATGCTTGCCAAACACTTAAGAGTTCTGCGAAAGTAATCTTTGACAGATCCTTCGTGTTTCTAAAGTGGTGATAGTAGCATCAAATCTCTCAAGCACTATTACAAGGATTTTCTCCACAATCTTTGAATATGCCAGAGAGGAACCTAGCAGCCTGACCTTATTGGCTATGCTAAAGAGCCTATCATAATACTCATTAATTGTCTCAATCTAAAAACCCATTTTTAGTGGTGTCAGAAACAGTGGTTTTGGAGCCACAAATTTGACAAGTAAGTTTGTAAATATTAAATATATTATTTACGAGTCAAATATGGTTTTAAAAAGATTTTTTATATGATAATTTATGCTATTCGAATGATTAATTAAGTTCAAGTGGTAAGACCCTAAGGTCAAGTGGTTTTAGAAAATGAGGTATTGGGACCTCGTTTCTATAAATGGAGTCGTAAATATTTTTATAAATATTTACAGAGTGTTATTAAGTTTGTATTAAAGTTTCTTTAATAAATTTTAAAGTTTCGATAGTTAATTAATTAAAAATGACTAAATTGTAAAGGATGTAAAATTTGATCACTATTTGATTTGAGTGATTAAATGGCTTCTCGATTAAAAGTAAAGGGACTTGAATGGTAATTAAACCATTTAAGGAGTTAGTGGAAAAATATGGACATGACTTTTGTGTTTTATTGAATTATTAACCAAGGTTAAAATGGTAATTTGATAAATTAAATTAAAATAAATAAAACCAAATGTTTGTTCATCTTTTAATTTGTTTTCTTCGTCGATTGTAAAAGGAGAAAAGGGAGGCATTTGAGACCTAGAAATTTCGGTAAGTTCAAAGCTAAATTGATATGTGATTTTTCATCCATTTCTAATAATTTTTATATTTTTGAGATCATTGCAACTAGGTCCAACTAGCTCGTATCTTTGTTTTTGAAATTGTAAAATATTTTGAATGATTCCATTGATGAATATTTGTGATTTTAGATGTTAAATGATGAAATTGGAGTATTAGTTGTGATTTATAAGTATTTTCTTAACTAATTTTGATGAATTTGCCGATTAGGGACTAAATTGTTGAAATAGTAATAATTTAAGATTTTATGTGAAATTATTACAAATGTGGGATTTTTAGTGCCATGAATATTCAACTAATATGAATTTGCAATAAAATGGTTAAATTGCATGTTTTAGGCTCAAGGACTAAATTGAATAAAAGTAAAATGTTAGGGTAATTTTGTAAAAATGCCAAAATGACTAAATTGCATAGAATAATTTTTTACTATCTATATTAATAAATTGAATGAAATTATTAATTTAAATCAAGATCGAGTGGAAAATGGAGGAGAATGAAAAATTTCCAAAAAACCCTATACTTTGATATTTCTGCATTTTAGGTAGGTAAGTTCGTATGAACTATATTCTGTATGATGTTGATTAAATTGAATGTTAATGTGGTTCTATTGTGATTGAATCAATATATATATATGTTATTATTCAATTTATCATGAAACAAAACGATGGAAATCCAATGACGTTTTGATGACTATCGAGCCCCGTTTGAACCTTAGGAATTCATAGGATACAAATGACATGTCATTAGGGTTTCCATGTTTCGGGTGCTAGTCTTGAATGTCATACCGATGGCTAAGGTCTGGCATGTGTTACGAATACTCCACAACTCATGTGAGCAACATTGTGTAGCTTACATTTCGACCCACAACTCATGTGAGTAGGCCCATTTCACTGCTCGTGGAACAGACTCATTTCACAGGTCGTGTGAGAAATGTTATAAAGGAAAGGAAATGTTACAATTATATGTTAGCACACTTAGTGTGAGCTATCCCACGTATCTAATGATAATCTAAACAGTTCAACGGGCATGAAAAAGGAAATGAAAGGTATGTGTTCAATATGAACGAAGACACGTATTTATGAAGTACATTGAAATAGTGAGATACATGAAAAGCATATTATGTTATGATGGATGATAAATCCAATTGAATCATGCTGAATTATAATGGTTATCCATGTTAAATTCGTATGAATTATGTTTAAATGCACTAACATGTGTTGATGATGTGCTTAGGCTTGTGCCAAGGTTGTGGTTATGATTGAGGTTTATGCTTATGCTTATACTATGCATATGAAATGGGTAGGAAAAGGGAATGAAACGGTAAGTTCATAATTGGGATGTATTATGATGTTATAAAAAGGTTGATGGCATTAATGATGTACTTATATGTGAGAAGTCTATTTATGCTAAGAAAGAATTTACTTATATCATGGATACATATACTAATTCGTGAAATGATAATGTTGTTTAGGCTTATGCTAAACATTCGGAATGGAAGGGAAAGTAAGTAAATAGAATGATTCGTAATCTTATGAAAAGGTTAATGATTATGTATTACGACTTATAAATCCCAATATGTTATATATAAAAACTATATGTGATGTTGATGAATATACTAAAATGCGAGTTGAATGGTGTTCAATAGGTTTTTACCAGGTTTAAAGTATTGGTTTTAATATATGTATTATAGTATTGAAGTGATAAGTTATGTTTCATGTTCTACGAGCTTACTAAGCATTTATTGGTTACGTAGTTGTTTCCTTTACTTTGCAGATTATCGAAAGCTCGACCGGTTTGGAAATTCGTCAAAGATCTATCACACTATCCAGCGATTATATTGGTAGATTTTGATGTTTTAATCAAGGTTATAATGGCATGTATAGGTGGACTTGTGTTTTATATTAGTTGATTCGTTTGGCATGTATGTGTCATTGTGGTTGGTGTAACCTTGGTACTTTTGATGCCTTATTGATGTATGTTATTTTGACAATGTATTAATGTTTATTTGAATGGAAAAATTGTAGGTGAGGGATTAACCACAATATGGTCAAGTTATGGTATGCTTTGGAAAGGTTTTGAATAAATGTGCATGAGTCAAATTTGGTATGTATATATGTTGGTTGTTGGAACCATTTAGAAATGGCTAGTTTGGTGTCACTTGTATGGTTTTGATGCATGTGTGAATTGGTTCAAATGGTAAGGTTATTTTGATATGGCATGGCTGATGGGTGTCAATTTTGATATGTTTTGGTATGGAAAAAAGTTAGTTGATAAATGGTTAAATATGCACATGTTAGGTATGTTTGATTTATGTGATTGAGGTGCCTTATGGCATATTGGTTGTATGGATAATTGACCTATTGAATTGGTCTTAATATGCATGACTTAGGTATGTTTTAAGGCTTGGTTGCATGTGCAAATGGCTTGTAAGGGTGTGCTTGAATTGGGTGAAAGAAATGGCTTGAATTTGTCCTATTTCTTTTCCACACGGCCTAAGACACGAGCGTGTGTCTCAGCCGTGTCTGACACACGGCCATGTGACACTGCTGTGTGTCCCCTGTAGGTTTTAAAAGTGGTATTTCAAGAGTTACATGGCCTGGCACATGGGCGTGTGGCTTGGCCGTGTGGTCCAAGTCAGAGAGTTACACGGGCACGGACACGGTAATGCTCTAAATGTTTTTGAATGTCCACACGGGCTTGTGTCTCAGTCATGTGACCCCTGCAGTGTGAATTTTTTATATTTTTCCATGAAGTTCTAAATGTTTTTGATTTAGTCCCAAATCATTTCTAAAGTGTTTCTAATGCCTCGAGGGCTCGAATTAGGGACGTTATGCATTTGTTTGAATGGGTTTTGCTATGATTATGAAATGTTGTAAATTAATGATTTGAGTTACGTTTTTACGGTAATGCTCTGTAACCTTATTCTGGTGACGGATATGGGTTAAGGGTGTTACACTTAGTCTCCTTCATCTTTTGCAGCTCAAAATCACATACAAGATTCAACACTTGTATCCCATGAATCCTCTCATCTTCTTCGTACTCGGCCTTGAGATAATCCCACATCTCCTTTGCTGACTTTAGAGACATAATTCATGTAAAAGTGTTGATGAAACTGTAGCAAACAAACATGGTTTTGCCTTTGATTTCTTTGTATTATTCTCTTTTTGTGCTTTGATTTGTGCTATGGTGGGGTTGGTTGGTAATGGAATAATCTCATAATCCTCTTCCACTACTTCCCAAAGATCCAAAGCCTCCAAGTATGTCTCCATATGTACTACCCAAATCTGATAGGTGTCTCCATAAAAAATTGGTGGTGCAATTGAAGAGAAATTAACTTCAACTTCCATGATACGTCAAACCCTTATACAGGTCCTTTAAGAAGAAAGCTCGAATACCAAATTGTTGGTATTTTTTCAGAAAAGAAAGCTTATGAAAGGAGAAAAACTGGACTACTACTTTGTTCAGCAATGTTTTACAATTTAAATAAAAAACAACCCACTAACAACATGATCCTAAGCTTAAGCCATTAACATAACATAAATAAAATGCCTAAAAAATAGCAACTACTTGAAACACAACTAAACAACTTTAAAAATCCATGTTACCAGCCCTAAACACATCATCTAACAGAATGCAAGAGTTTTTCCAGTAGCTTTAATGGAGCTTCGTATTCATAACCTTTCCATACTCAAAACTTAAATATGGAACAAATATAGTTGCAAACACAAATCCTACAATTATATAATAAGAAGGTAGTATACCCTTGTTGTGTGTTGGAATAAACCTTCTGTGTGATGTAAGTTTGATGTTGAAATTTAGAATATTAGAATTACATAGAATAGGGGCAGTTATTAATGTGATTTTAGTCACATCATGCGACTCGTCAAGAAGGACTCTAGACTGGCCTAAGCTCAGAGGGCCTAAATGCAAGGTGAAACCTTTGTTAGGTTTGAATTAATCATGCAACATTTTAAAAAAGAAACTTTAATTAAGTTTTATTTTAGTTTACGTTTGCATATTTAATTAATGTTTTTCCTTATTTATTTGCATCTTTAAATTGTTACTAGCATTATGTGTTCATCATTTAAATAAGTCATGCATTAAAGCATTTCACATGTTAATAAAGTTTGTGTTTTAATTATGTCATGCATTATGTAACTCCTATGTTAATTAAGTTTGCATCTTAAATTATGTTATGCATTACGTAACTCATTTGTTTATTTAGTTTGCATCTTGATTAATCCTTGCATTTAGCCATCTTATTTTTTCATTTAGTTTAAGCATGAGTTAGTGTCATAAGTGTGTGAAGTGTGTTATTTATTTTGGATGTTACTTTTTATGCATAAGTTATAGTATGTTACTTTTCATTATAAATAAGGTGTTTTAAGTTGAATAAGAATATGAAAGGATTGCAAATGTTCAATATCCATTTACTCTTGTTTAAGGTGACTATTTAGACGACCAAGGATGGCTTTTCAACTTCTGATCGGTTTTTGGTGCACTTAAAGCTCAACCATGGTGCCAATAAAAGAGATGAATACACAAGCACTAATGAATTCGATTAGGGGGAAAATGAAGGAGCCATCAATAGCACAATAAAGGAAGATTAAACATTCATCAAATGGAGGTTATAACTTTTAAGCTACACATGGAACAAGAGAAGAGACATGCCTTTTCAACTACATATGGTCAAATGAAGAGACATGTCTTTTCAACTATACACCATAAGTTATGAACCTAACTTAAATGAATTGAATGAATGTGATAATGGCTAGTATAGGTGTCGAATGTGAAAGGTCACCTCTAGGTCTATATAAAACTCGTTTTGAATATTTTTTAAGGTTACACAATTATCTTGAATATAACTTTTTTTGGTGAGATTATTTCTTTCTCGGTTCTTCATTAAACTAAATTGAACTTTTCAAACTTTTTACGAGTTTGTGGAGTTCAACCTTTTGTCTTATCACTTCGTTTCCCATCATGGAGTGTGGCTACTTCGCTTACCAAAATTTGAGTATTCTATAAAGTTTAAGTGGGTCATAGTTTTAATATAGTTATGGTTCCTTAAAGCATTAGAGTGCTACGGGTTGAGGTTTCCACTAATTGAACCCTTTCAAGACAGTCCATCCCATTCAAGCTATTTTTCGAATGCTTCAAGCTCGAGAAATCGTATCAGCCACTCTTTGGATCTTCAAATTTTCCTTATTTACCTTCGGTATTATAGTATCATTCTCATCAAGTATGTATGCTAAACCTCCAGTCATTCGAACAACAACATTTCTCTCCACTTTTCCAAGTATAACCATACTACCACCAATCATGTACTCGCAGCAATGGTCATCGGTGCCTTTTACCATTGCTTGGGCAAGTGAGATACAGCAAAGTGCTCTCCAACCTTCCATCTAACAAAGATTTATCCACCTCTCGCTCCATACAAACATGTATTTCCTACAATAGTTGCACCTTCAGGGTAGAACCCAAAATTCTCTTTAGGGGTTACTACCACTTCACCTTCAGCCATACCATTTCCCACATAATCGTTAGCTTCTCCAATAAGTTGAATATTCATTCAAGGAATCAAGAACCATGCAAATAATTTCCCAACATCACTAATAAATCTTATATTAATCTGCCCAGCAAACCCAATGTCACCATATCTTTTTGTAATCACACCTGCTATACGACCACAAACAACTCAATCCGTATTGTATATTTTTGTAGTCTTATGCACCTCTTTCTCATTTTCAATTGCATGAGATACCTCAAGATCAACAAGTAAACTATCATTCAAAACAGGACCATTTGAGTGAACTTCTTGAGCCCTGATGGCAGTACTGCCCCACTTTGGTAATCTAACATTCGACAAGATATATTTTAGATTAAGATGTTGGGTTTTCACTAGTGAGATATCTCGTGGTTTTAGCAGATATGTTCATCCAATTATATCATCCAACTTTTCATAACCCAATTGTGCTAACATGCCACGCACTTGGAAGTAGATAACAACTTCATACGTAATAGAATTTTGAATAGAATGCTTGACGACGCTAACAATTGCACCAAGATTTAGCTCTACATATGGGTGTTTAGATTTAAACATTCAATGTAACTTGCTAGCTACTTCAAGTGTTTGTTTGGAAATTCTAAGAAGCACTCTGTTTGTTATGACGTAACCGGTGATTTCATCCTTCGTACGAGTAATAATCTCTATCCATTCGCAAAACACAACAAAAATGGCTAGCTACTTCACATTGAAACCAACTCCCTACAACCCATATATATGGAGATATGAAATCTCCAGCAATAGCTCTTTTCCATACAATTCAATACGTATATCAGAACTTTTCTTATAAACATCTACCAAAATAGCAACAAAATGTACAAGATCCTTTGGTACCGGTAGCAGCTTGATTCTCATGAAATCATAAATATGTAACAAATAACGTGTGTCTTTTCTCGCATACCTGAGTATTTCATCAGGAAGAGGTCGTAATCTTCAATCTACAGTCTAGTACTCATTGTTGGCAGTAACTCCACAATAGTTTTGTAGAAGATGATCTAACCTATTTTGTTCCAATTTCAAGACTTTTGAGGCCTTTCTAATGTCAAGGAGATTGCACAAGTGTATGTTAAAGTCCCGTTGAATCCACAAGATATCCCAGTCTGTTCTATGCATAGCCTCTTTCTTCATGGAATCCTTGAATACTTCTTGAAAATATGGACCAATATGAATTCGAAGCTTTAAAGTATCTACAATAAAATCCTTAGTTTTGGTGGAAATTTGCATCAAGAAAGTCAATCCTTGAGAAGATTGATATTGGTTATGCTCCAAATCAACCGCAAAGTTATCCACATTGCGTAATGTAGTTGCTAAGTCCAGATCTTTTACTTCCTTCCCTAGTTGGAATGGGGTAGACTCTATTGATGAGGGTTTTATAGGTTTGTGATTTGCTATATCTTTATCCATAGATTCTATAACATAAATTTTCTCTAGAACATGTAATTAATCTCTAGTGGAGACCTCTATGGGTTCTTTAGGAGCGAATCCATGGGAAGGTCCCTCCAAAATTCCCTTACCTCTAACTAAAGTTTTTGTGTTTCTCATGGAAAGATTTTGGTACCCCAAATACTGCCCAAACAAGGAATGAAGCTCAGACCGTAACTCACCCTTGAACTCATCCTTAAACTCCTTGAATGTGGCCTTTAACTTGGCATCCAACTTAGCATCGAGTTGGGACAACTCTCTTCAGATCTTCACTATCTCCTGTTACAAAATGTCCACATCCTATTGCAACTGTGTGGTACCACCACTGTCGGCCATGAGAATCGACTAAAGCTCTGATACCTTTATTATGGAACAAAATAGAAAGCCAAAAGAAAAGTAGAAAAAGAAATAAAGACAGAAATAGAAGTAGAGAATTTAGAAGAAAACAAAAGAAATAGAGAGACAGAATAGCAAGGAGAAGGAGAAAGGATGAAGAAGGGAGACGAAACAAATTTAATTCATCAAAAAATGCATAATCATTATGTAGAATCGTTCTCCTCTTTTAACCAGCCAAAGAGACCTGAGAAACAACTAGATGATTACAAAAACTATCACAATAACTGATACATAAACCCAAATGCACCGTTTAATTTAATTCAATACTCATCATTTAACTAAATATCGAAATGCTCCGTTTTGACTAACTAATCTACCCACCCTTAATAGTTAATTATAGCGGCAGAAATTGGCAGAAACCAAACTTGCAATTCCTCTCATAACACACACTTATTATAATACATATATGAGAAAATAGTTTATTTTATGAGAAGATTGATATTTTTATTCAAAAGATCTTATGTAAAAAGTTTTTCGATGTTCACCACTATCTCCTTTTTGTAGTAATACAAGAATGATGAATCAACCCCTAAACATAGTGTAAAAATAATTTTTGCTTTGTTTAAACTTCCATTATTATCTGGCCAAAAAAGAAAAACTTCCATTATTAGGAGGCCACTTAACAGGGGTAATTCGTAGGGTTTAAGGTTTCTAAAGTTTAAGTGGATTTGTGGTTGTTATGTTGTGGCCTACTAAATCAATTGAGTTGGGATTTTTTCAGTTCGTTGTTTTGATTTTTGGTTGGATTGCTAATTAGAAGTGGGTTTCGGTGTCTTTCCTTAGAAGTGAGGTTTAGGTTGTAGTTGACAAAGGGACAAACGGTTGAAGTTAGAGATAGTTTTCTTAGAGGGAATTGGTAGTGGGTTATGTTGAGGCTCTATGTTTGTTTGATCTATGGGTTCTTCGTTTGATTGGAATTTGATTGTTGTTTGATAATTTTGTCAATGACCATTTGGTTGCTGTTAAGAATGGGTGGGTTGTTTTTTTTTTTTTTGCTGCTACAAATGGATTCTAGATTGTTTTCAATGGATGCAATGAGGACAATCTTCAATTGAGTTTCTTAAGGGGAATCAGGTTGGAAGAGATGGGTAAGTTCTACATTATATTTTTGTGTTCCCTTTTATGCCTTACTTTGCCCTTTGTTATGTTCGCATGTTTATTTTAAGAGCTTGTTGGGTTGAGGTAGTAAATTTGTATGGTTCTACGAGGTCGTAATCTTCAATCTACGCCTAGTACTCATTGTTGGCAGAACTCCACAATAGTTTTGTAGAAGATGATCTAACCTATTTTGTTCCAATTTCAAGACTTTTGAGGCCTTTCTAATGTCAAGGAGATTGCACAAGTGTATGTTAAAGTCCCGTTGAATCCACAAGATATCCCAGTCTCTTCTATGCATAGCCTCTTTCTTCATGGAATCCTTGAATACTTCTTGAAAATATGGACCAATATGAATTAAGCTTTAAAGTATCTACAATAAAATCCTTAGTTTTGGTGGAAATTTGCATCAAGAAAGTCAATCCTTGAGAAGATTGATATTGGTTATGCTCCAAATCAACCGAAAGTTATCCACATTGCGTAATGTAGTTGCTAAGTCCGATCTTTTACTTCCTTCCCTAGTTGGAATGGGGTAGACTCTATTGATGAGGGTTTTATAGGTTTGTGATTTGCTATATCTTTATCCATAGATTCTATAACATAAATTTTCTCTAGAACATGTAATTAATCTCTAGTGGAGACCTCTATGGGTTCTTTAGGAGCGAATCCATGGGAAGGTCCTCCAAAATTCCTTACCTCTAACTAAAGTTTTGTGTTTCTCATGGAAAGATTTTGGTACCCCAAATCGCCCAAACAAGGAATGAAGCTCGATCGTAACTCACCCTTGAACTCATCCTTAAACTCCTTGAATGTGGCCTTTAACTTGGCATCCAACTTAGCATCGAGTTGGGACAACTCTCTTCAGATCTTCACTATCTCCGTTACAAAATGTCCACATCCTATTGCAACTGTGTGGTACCACCACTCGGCCATGAGAATCGACTAAAGCTCGATACCTTTATTATGGAACAAAATAGAAAGCCAAAAGAAAAGTAGAAAAGAAATAAAGAGAAATAGAAGTAGAGAATTTAGAAGAAAACAAAAGAAATAGAGAGCAGAATAGCAAGGAGAAGGAGAAAGGATGAAGAAGGAGACGAAACAAATTTAATTCATCAAAAAATGCATAATCATTATGTAGAATCGTTCTCCTCTTTTAACCAGCCAAAGAGACCTGAGAAACAACTAGATGATTACAAAAACTATCACAATAACTGATACATAAACCCAAATGCACCGTTTAATTTAATTCAATACTCATCATTTAACTAAATATCGAAATGCTCGTTTTGACTAACTAATCTACCCACCCTTAATAGTTAATTATAGCGCGAAATTGGCGAAACCAAACTTGCAATTCCTCTCATAACACACACTTATTATAATACATATATGAGAAAATAGTTTATTTTATGAGAAGATTGATATTTTATTCAAAAGATCTTATGTAAAAAGTTTTCGATGTTCACCACTATCTCCTTTTGTAGTAATACAAGAATGATGAATCAACCCCTAAACATAGTGTAAAAATAATTTTTGCTTTGTTTAAACTTCCATTATTATCGCCAAAAAGAAAAACTTCCATTATTAGGAGGCCACTTACAGGGGTAATTGTAGGGTTTAAGGTTTCTAAAGTTTAAGTGGATTTGTGGTTGTTATGTTGTGGCCTACTAAATCAATTGAGTTGGGATTTTTTCAGTTCGTTGTTTTGATTTTTGGTTGGATTGCTAATTAGAAGTGGGTTTGTGTCTTTCCTTAGAAGTGAGGTTTAGGTTGTAGTTGACAAAGGGACAAACGGTTGAAGTTAGAGATAGTTTTCTTAGAGGGAATTGGTAGTGGGTTATGTTGAGGCTCTATGTTTGTTTGATCTATGGGTTCTTCGTTTGATTGGAATTTGATTGTTGTTTGATAATTTTGTCAATGACCATTTGGTTGCTGTTAAGAATGGGTGGGTTGTTTTTTTTTTTTTTGCTGCTACAAATGGATTCTAGATTGTTTTCAATGGATGCAATGAGGACAATCTTCAATTGAGTTTCTTAAGGGGAATCAGGTTGGAAGAGATGGGTAAGTTCTACATTATATTTTTGTGTTCCCTTTTATGCCTTACTTTGCCCTTTGTTATGTTCGCATGTTTATTTTAAGAGCTTGTTGGGTTGAGGGTAGTAAATTTGTATGGTTCTACGTTTTTATTGATTTCTACTATGTTACTTTGTTGAATTATCTTATGACACTAACCATGAATATTTTGAATTAAAAAATTTTAAGATTAAGGCAGTATTTGACAACTTGTACCCTTAAGGAACTTTGAAGGAAATATAATCTACGGATTTTATTCCTAATGGAGACCAAACAAAAAAAAAAACCGCTTAAAATTAAAGAAACTACAAAATGGATTAAGTTTTGTAGATAGCTACTATGGTGAACCAATGGGATCTGTTAGGTTTGTCGCCCACGGTTGTTAAATTAGCTTAAGACTCTTTATTTTATTGGTAATTTCAAATAATTAGAACTCTAATAAACTCTCTATAAATATCTTATGTAGGGTACAGAGAAAATATTGATGGAAATTCTCAAGTTGATGAAAACTAGAAATCCTTAGTTGTCAATCTGCTTGTTCAATTAAAAAGATGGAGTTTTTTCGGAATCAGTTTTTCTTTATGAAGTTTTGAGTGAGTACTTGTTTTTATGTTTGCAAGGATGCCCACTCATGCAATTTGTGAGTTAGAGAATGGTGGAGGGTCCAATTAGTTAAAAGTAAATATTCAAGTTATGTAAGAATCCAAAACCAGTCTCGTAGGATTCTGTAATGTCAATTTCAATTGGACTTTTTTATATACTCTGACCAGATTTTAGGCTAATTCTAGTGCCTAAATTGTAGATCATTAACTTATCTTCAAAATGGTTTTTAAATCACTAGATTTTGTGACTTATAACTTGAGATATTGTCATTTTCGTAAAGCAATGCAATTTCCTACAAAAAGTTCAAAATTAATCGTTGGGTTTCACAAGGGTAACTTCTACTTGATGCGATCCCTGTCGCATCATGTTACGACACAACTCGATGCTACCGAGATTGGTCCAAACTCGAGGGGCCCAAGTGCAAAATGAAGTTTTTAATTTTAGTTTGTCAATTTGGCTGCTGGAAAATAAGGACTTTGATTCATTAATTTTTAGTTATTTTAGTTTGTGTTTTTAATTATGTCATAGTTTGCACATCATTAATATGTGTTCTGCATTTAATAAAGTCATGCATTATGTAACTTTCATGTTAGTTAAGTTTGCATCATTAAATTAAGTCAAGTTAGTTTAATTATGTAACTTTCATGTTAGTTAAATTTGCATTTCAAAACCATGCATTTTAGCATCTTAGTTTAATAAATGAGTTGCTTGGACATTTATTCAACTCATCTTAGTTTTAATTAATAAGTGTTTTTGTTGAACTTTATTTAATAAGTGTTGTTCTTAATTGATCTAGTTCCTAGGATTATTTATTGATGCATAAATTAAGTTTTTAAATTATGCTTCTTTAATTAAACTAGTTCTGGAATAATTATTGCATATATGTTTTAGTTTATTTATTTAAGTAAGTTTAATGTTTGTTATGATTAATAAGTGTTTTCATTTCTTTAATAAACTCATTTTAATGTGTTTATTGCAGGTGACTTTTTAGCTTATAGTGGTTACAATTCAAGGCTATTACACATTTAATTAAGTGGTTGTTCAAGTTCTTTTGAGTTACAATTAAAGGGGCTGTTATAAAGGGAGCTTAAAAATCATTAAAGGAGTTTTAAAGAGCATTTTATGCCCTTTAAAATTCAGCAGCAACTCTTCCACTTCCAAAGCTTTTGGAGCTTTCAAGAGAAATTAATCAAGCCTTTGAATGTCATTAAGGAGCAGGTTAAGAGATGGTGACTATTCAACTAGCCAAGGACAACTCAAGAGTCATTTTCTAAGCCATTAAAGACATTCAAATCAGCTGAATTAAAGTGATTTTATGGAAGGAGTTATTTGGTTCAAAGAATAAGAAAAGACATCGCTTTTTATGGCACATTAAGTGGATGTTTTTGACCATTCGGTTACCTTGTTCTAGCATTATAAATAGATGTAATCAGCCATAGAGGGAACTTTTGCTGAAAATAGATGAAATATTTGAATTGTGAGCTATCCAATTCTCTTTGTTCTTTCGTAATTGATTTGACTTATCAAGCATAGCTTGTATGCTCTATCCATTTCTTGTTTTCGAACTTATCACTTTCATAGTGTGCGTTCAATATACCTTTGGTTCCTATCATAGTTGATAGTGGGTCAAGGTTCCTTTCCTGTTTCCTTTAACCGAAAAACACCTAAAGACCATTTTGAGATTCGGGTCAACAATTCGTTATTGTTGGTTCATTTTCGGTCTTAGCCAATTAATTTGTTATTGTTTCCTCTTTATTTTGTTTACTACCTTTGTTTGAAGTCATTATCTCTATTTTGTTTCATTTTAAAACCGAAACGAATCCATCCTTACTCAATTCACGATTAGGCAACACATACGACTCAAAACATCACGAGACGAGTTCGTATCACTACTAGACCTTACGAGAACTTCTGACCACTTTTTGAGTCGATTCTTATGCCCAAATCATAGATATTCAATTCCACTTCCCAACAATTTTTGAATCACCAGAGTTTGACTTTTGTGGCCTGAGATATGGTAGTTTCCGTAAATGAGCGTAATTCCTTGCGTGCAATTCGCGATTAATCGCAGATCAACTTCTCTAACTTGTCAAAGTGGATTAAAACACATTAAAGTACTATATCACCAATGAGTTATTGTTTTTAACTATCTAAAATGATCCTATATGTATTAAAAATTTTAAAATTCCACCACGGGCACCTTTGATGTTTTGTAACAGGTATACCCAACAACAGTCTTAATAGTGTTGATTCTAGGTGTTTTGTAAAAATTTGACTGTGTCAAAGTATACGATTCTAAATATTGGAATTATGATAACTTTTAGTGTAAGGATCATACACATAATTATTACTATAAGAATTGTGCTGATTATTACATAATAATTCAATAAGCATTCTCAAGAACGATCAGTCCAATACATTGTTCTGCTAAACATGTAACCATGCGCTGACTTGATATCTCATATCAATGAAAACATCTTTACATCAATCAACTACACAGTATACTCAATATATTATTGTTGTCCTAGCCCTCATTAATACTCTAGGAAGGACAATATAAGAATAATTATATTATTCAAAAAATTTAATTATTAATCAATTTATTTAATACACAAATAAATGTTCAAAATAATAATGGTAACACAATAATTGATAAAAGGGTAAATAAGTATGTTATTATAATTATATAGTGATTGGTCTTGGAGCATACTCCAAAACAAAGTTACATAGAGAAATCACAACGTCGAGGAAGCCACCTAAGAGTGAAGAAGGAATACGTCAACAACATCCTCAGTTGTTCGATTCAGGTACATTTCGAAGATTAAATTTCATAAGAAGAGAGAGTTGTATTATCCTCAAAATTTTGATATTGAAATAGTACTATGCCAAAGCATGAATTGTAAATGTTGAGATGAATAATGAACTCTGGAATATTTATGATTACATTAAGTTCCTTGAAAAGGTGTAATTAATGGTGGAAATAGTTAAGGAACTTAGAGATTTAAGAAAACTTCAAAATTTTCCTCTTACCATTCGACTACTAATTAGGTAATGAAATCAAGTTCTTTTCTTGTAATTTTTATGGATTTGTGACCAGGGGAGCTTGATTTAGCTAGCCCATGTACCAAATTGATAAACTATTACAGTTTTAGGAAGTTACCATTGTTGATTAAGTGATGAATTAGGCTTGAAATTGATAGATTTTAAGTTCAGGTTATGGAAAGTACTAGATTGTAAAGTTAATCTAACTTAATTGTTAACTTTGTTACCTTAAGGACCAAATTGAATAAATTTAAAACCCATCATGAAATTATGTTAGAAATAGAAAATATAAGATCCCTAATGAGAATATGTGAAATCAGATTTTAATCCAAAGCTAGGAATCGAAAGTTATATTTATCCCGAGTTTAAGGGCTAAATTGAATAAAATGTAAAATATGAGGGGACTTTAAAATGGGTTTATATTGGATCATGCACATCATGACATAGTATTAAAATGTATGGTATTGATTGGTTATATAAAATAATTGTGTAGATCAAGATTTGGATCAAAGTGGAGTTAATAGGGGAAAAGCTAAAATTTTGGATTAGTCCCTGAAGTATTCATTCAACTCATATTTTGAACAACTAAGGTCATATGGAACTTACTATCTCAATTTTTGTTATATTTATACTTTTGTTTAATTTGAAATATATATGTTTGAATATAGTTTAAATACTAGTGACTTTGGCATATATGACTAGTAATGGACCTGAATTGAAATATTATATGATAAATGACTATTACGTAATAATATATGGTACAAATGTGAAAATGCGAATGATTAAATGATATGAAAATGAAAGATATGAACATGTATAGGGTTTAATATGTAAATGTGAATAATTGCAGGAATGATATTAAAATATGTAAAATTTATGCGTGTGTGTAACACCCACGCCTCACCGCTCATCGAATCCGGTATGGAGTGTCACAATAGACCTATGCTTAATCATTTCTAATTTAACTCATCAACATTATAAAAATAAACTATCTAATATTGAAATTATAAATAATCATCCTTATGATTAATACCTTAAGCCATCGAAAATTTAATCCTTCAATTATTTCCATCTCTACTCGATCGTTAGTTTACAAATAATTCCTAAGATTCAACTAAGGCTAACGATACTAATTCTAGTCTCTAGGGACGCCGTCTGTTACACCATAATAAATTCAAGCAAAATCGCCAACAGATTCCCCATTCCTATGTGCATGACTCTAAACATCCTAAGATCAAGAATCACTTCCCATCCTGGTGGGTCCATCCTCAAAGTCCTCAATTAACCCCAAAAATCTTGTGAACATTACACTACTTTAAGTTCAAATGAACTTAGTGAGATCATTTACCATTCATAATAACCCTAGCACACCTGGGTAACAAATGTAAAATAAAATAAAATAAACAAAATAACTTTATTTTCACTCAATGAGGACATTCTTTATCGAATGGCGACACACATCCTCTTAATTACTCAACTTACTTTTAGACCTTCCTCTAGTGAGGCTCTCGACTTGTTCATATCCTAAGTACTTCTCCTTATTAGTGAGTCTTATTCTTACTTGTATTTCATTTCTTACTCTCTTTTTTTACTCTAGATGTTCGTTATCCTTACATTAGCTTCCTTGCTTTTCCACCCAAGGGTTCTTAAGACATACCCTTTGGCGATCTACCTTGATTCTATCATTCCCTCCTCGCCTTTACTTTAAACCTTACTTATCCCACACAAAGTGTCTAACCTAAAGACCATTTTGAGATTCGGTCAACAATTCGTTATTGTTGGTTCATTTTCGGTCTTAGCCAATTAATTTGTTATTGTTTCCTCTTTATTTTGTTTACTACCTTTGTTTGAAGTCATTATCTCTATTTTGTTTCATTTTAAACCGAAACGAATCCATCCTTACTCAATTCACGATTAGGCAACACATACGACTCAAAACATCACGAGGCGAGTTCAGATTACTACTAGACCTTACGAGAACTTTCGACCACTTTTTGAGTCGATTCTTATGCCCAAATCATAGATATTCAATTCCACTTCCCAACAATTTTTGAATCACCAGAGTTTGACTTTTGTGGCCTGAGATATGGTAGTTTCCGTAAATGAGCGTAATTCCTTGCGTGCAATTCGCGATTAATCGCAGATCAACTTCTCTAACTTGTCAAAGTGGATTAAAACACATTAAAGTACTATATCACCAATGAGTTATTGTTTTAACTATCTAAAATGATCCTATATGTATTAAAATTTTAAAATTCCACCACGGGCACCTTTGATGTTTTGTAATGTATACCCAACAAATCTTAATAGTGTTGATTCTAGGTGTTTTGTAAAAATTTGATCGTGTCAAAGTATACGATTCTAAATATTGGAATTATGATAACTTTTAGTGTAAGGATCATACACATAATTATTACTATAAGAATTGTGCTGATTATTACATAATAATTCAATAAGCATTCTCAAGAACGATCATCCAATACATTGTTCGCTAAACATGTAACCATACTTGACTTGATATCTCATATCAATGAAAACATCTTTACATCAATCAACTACACAAGATACTCAATATATTATTGTTGTCCTAGCCCTCATTAATACTCTAGGAAGGACAATATAAGAATAATTATATTATTCAAAAATTTAATTATTAATCAATTTATTTAATACACAAATAAATGTTCAAAATAATAATGGTAACACAATAATTGATAAAAGGGTAAATAAGTATGTTATTATAATTATATAGTGATTGGTCTTGGAGCATACTCCAAAACAAAGTTACATAGAGAAATCACAACGTCGAGGAAGCCACCTAAGAGTGAAGAAGGAATACAACAACATCCTCGGTTGTTCGATTCGGTACATTTCAAGATTAAATTTCATAAGAAGAGAGTTGTATTATCCTCAAAATTTTGATATTGAAATAGTACTATGCCAAAGCATGAATTGTAAATGTTGAGATGAATAATGAACTCGGAATATTTATGATTACATTAAGTTCCTTGAAAAGGTGTAATTAATGGTGGAAATAGTTAAGGAACTTAGAGATTTAAGAAAACTTCAAAATTTTCCTCTTACCATTCGACTACTAATTAGGTAATGAAATCAAGTTCTTTTCTTGTAATTTTATGGATTTGTGACCGGGGAGCTTGATTTAGCTAGCCCATGTACCAAATTGATAAACTATTACTTTTAGGAAGTTACCATTGTTGATTAAGTGATGAATTAGGCTTGAAATTGATAGATTTTAAGTTCAGTTATGGAAAGTACTAGATTGTAAAGTTAATCTAACTTAATTGTTAACTTTGTTACCTTAAGGACCAAATTGAATAAATTTAAAACCCATCATGAAATTATGTTAGAAATAGAAAATATAAGATCCCTAATGAGAATATGTGAAATCGATTTTAATCCAAAGCTAGAATCGAAAGTTATATTTATCCCAGTTTAAGGCTAAATTGAATAAAATGTAAAATATGAGGGACTTTAAAATGGGTTTATATTGGATCATGCACATCATGACATAGTATTAAAATGTATGGTATTGATTGGTTATATAAAATAATTGTGTAGATCAAGATTTGGATCAAAGTGGAGTTAATAGGGAAAAGCTAAAATTTTGGATTAGTCCTCAAGTATTCATTCAACTCATATTTTGAACAACTAAGGTCATATGGAACTTACTATCTCAATTTTGTTATATTTATACTTTTGTTTAATTTGAAATATATATGTTTGAATATAGTTTAAATACTAGTGACTTTGGCATATATGACTAGTAATGGACTGAATTGAAATATTATATGATAAATGACTATTACGTAATAATATATGGTACAAATGTGAAAATGCGAATGATTAAATGATATGAAAATGAAAGATATGAACATGTATAGGGTTTAATATGTAAATGTGAATAATTGCAGGAATGATATTAAAATATGTAAAATTTATGCCCGTGTGTGTAACACCCCACGTCTCACCCGTTCATCGAATCCGGGTATGGAGTGTCACAATAGACCTATGCTTAATCATTTCTAATTTAACTACTGTCAACATTATAAAAATAAACTATCTAATATTGAAATTATAAATAATCATCCTTATGATTAATACCTTAAGCCACTGAAAATTTAATCCTTCGAATTATTTCCATCTCTACTCAGACTGTTAGTTTACAAATAATTCCTAAGATTCAACTAAGGCTAACTGATACTAATTCTAGTCTCTAGGGACGTCGTCTGGTTACACCATAATAAATTCTGAAGCAAAATCGCCAACAGTACCCCATTCCTATGTGCATGACTCTAAACATCCTAAGATCAGTAATCACTTCCCATCTGGCTGGGTCCATCCTCAAAGTCCTCAATTAACCCCAAAAATCTTGTGAACATTAGCACACTACTTTAAGTTCAAATGAACTTAGTGAGATCATTTACCATTCATAATAACCCTAGCACACCCAGGGGTAACAAATGTAAAATAAAATAAAATAAACATAAAAATAACTTTATTTTCACTCAATGAGGACATTCTTTATCGGAATGGCAGACTACACCCAGTCCTCTTAATTACTCAACTTACTTTTAGACCTTCCTCTAGTGAGGCTCTCGACTTGTTCATATCCTAAGTACTTCTCCTTATTAGTGAGTCTTATTCTTACTTCTTGTATTTCATTTCTTACTCTCTTTTTTTACTCTAGATGTTCGTTATCCTTTACATTAGCTTCCTTGCTTTTCCACCCAAGGGTTCTTAAGACATACCCTTTGGCGTATCTACCTTGATTCTATCATTCGCCCCTCACTTCTGCCTTTACTTTAAACCTTACTTATCCCATACACACAGGTCGGTCTAACCTACTAGACCAACAAGATAGCATCCATGGGACTATACAATTCACTATCCAATTGCTCACCCTCTTTCTAGAGGCTATTATCATGGTAGTTATTATCATGACGGCGTATCTGCAGTAGACTTTCTTTAAAGAGGAATAGTCTTGATAGACATTCTGTCTCCTTTTACCTTCTATCTTTAGGCCAGCTCCTAAACTGCCTACCTCTCTCTAGTTCTTAGCTGTTATTTTCCCATGCCTTGCTAGCTTTCACATCTACTACCATTTTTTGGCGGATTCCTCATGATTTGTTTACCATACTTACACTTTCTTCCACCTTCTTGGCCTTTTATGATTAGTGCACAAGCCTATACACGTCATCTAAGGCTTAAGTTTTCTTTTCATGTTCATCACATGGCGGACTCTATGGGATATTGTAGCCTAGCTATGGTCTTATACCCTTCTTACCTCTTTCTTTTTGTCCCAGTGGACTTACCCGTGTTTACTATCTCGGCGGACTTATCTATGTTCCGTAGGAAATGTCTCTCGTTGTAACAGCTCATTTTCAGTGAAAATAGAATAGTGGTTTTGGTACCACAAATTTAAAGTTGAAATATGTATTTTATTATTATTTTATTGCTTGCAGCATGATAGTAGTATCGTATAAAAATTGCATTAAGAAATTTTACTGTTTACATGTTTAATTTGATAAAAAGGACTAAATCACGTAAAGTGTAAAAGTTGAGTTCTAATAGCTAAAAGTATTAAATAGCTATAGAAGCTTAAATTAATATTCCTTATACAGTAATTAGACCACTAATGAAGATAGTGGAATGTGATGGCTTTAGATCAGGGCAAAAATAAAGTCTCAGATTAGTCATCTCCGCATCTACGTTTACTCGTTAAGTTAAGTTCATGTGATTAAATTGTGTTTAAATGTTTTATATTGAATTATGCATGAATTGTGAATTTTTATATTTATACACAGTTGCATATCCGACGACGTATGACAATTAGCAGGCCCCGTTTGTACCTTAAGAATTCGTAGGATACAAATAACATGTCATTAGGGTTTACAAGATTCAAGTGCTGGTCCTGAACGTCCTACCGATAGCTGAGGTCCGGCATGTGTTGTGGATACTCTACAGATCGTGTGAGCAACATCGTGTAGCTACGTTCCGAACCACAGCTCGTGTGAGCATACATGTACAGGATTTGATGGATTACAGTTATATGAGTTAGCACACTATATGTGAGCTATCCCGGGTATCCAACGGTATTCTAAACGATTCAACGGGCATTATTCTAACACAAAATGGTAAGAGTTCAATACGAACTATTATAGGGATAAATGTGAATTACATTAAAATGATGATACAAGGTGTATTGAGAAATGAAATGGATGATACATGTATATGAAACTTAATCAAATTTTGTGCTCATCTATGTTTATTTGTTTATATATGTATTTACATGGCTAACATGTTTTGATGTATATGCTTAGGCATTTGGCCAAATTATGTTGGGATATGCTATGTTTACGTACCTATTATATGATTAAATGGTAAGTTATGTTCAATGTTATACGAACTTACTAAGCTTAAATGCTTACTCTGTGTTATTTTCCATGTCTTATAGTGAATCAGAAGCTTGTTCGGGTTGGAAGCTTGTTGGAGCTATATCACACTATCCATCGACTCTTTTGGTACTTTCGGTTGTTTTTATTTTGGTTATAATGGCATGTATAGGTATATTGGCTAATGTGAGCTTATGTGTTTTGGTTGTTGATATGGCCATTTGACTTGGCTTGTGTTTTGACATTTTTTTGGTGAAATGACATATTTTGGTATGTATATAAGTAGCCTTAAAATGATTGATGTTTGGTTTAATATGTTTGAATGATGGAAGATGAAATGATAGTAACGAATATGTATATTACATATGTCATGTGCCTTGTTTGGAAATGTGGTGAATTGGTACTTTGTTGTGAATGACATATATGAATGTTAATGTTAGTAGTTGAATTGCATGTTTAGTACCATTTGGTATGTTTTGGTAAGTAAATTCAACGGTATGTATTGATGCAAATATGTATAGAAGTTGATTGTTTATTTTGGCAAATTGAGTACATGGTTGTCCATGTTTTGATGTAGTTATTTGAGGTGCCTTTTGGCATATTGGTTTTATGTTATTATACCACATGTATATAGCTAGAATATGCACGATTTTGGTGCCTTGTTATGGCTTTTATATATGTGCAATTTTGGTTGTAGGTACATGCCATGATGGATAAGAAAAATGGCTTGTAAAATGGCCTATTTTCATCCACAAGGGTAGAGACACGAGCATGTGTCTCAGCCGTGTGTGACACACGGGTAGGCAACATGGCTGTGTGTCCCTTGTAGCTTTCAGAGGGTTACAAGTCAAGCTGTTACACAGCCTAGCACACTGCTGGCACACGGACGTATGAGGTTATTTTGAAAGGTACACGACCTGGCACACAGACTGTGGCCCAGGTCAGTGAGTTACACGGGCACAGGCATGGGTTAGGAAACGGTCGTGTGTCCCTACTTTGAATGCCCACATGGCCTTGTGACCCCTACAGTGTTGAAAATTTTCATTATTTTCTTAAAAATTCTTTGAGTTTCTGATTTAGTCCCGAATTGTTTCTAATGTGTTTTTAGAGCCTCGAAGGCTCGTATAAGGGACAATATGCATGATTTGGAATTGTTTTAATATGATTATTGATATGATTCGAAATTTTTGAAATTTATATTCGTTGATTTGAAAACTTCGGTAATGCTCTGTAACCCTATTTTGGCGACGAATATGGGTTAGGGGTGTTACACTCGTAGGCTTGAGTTCTTCCAATCTGGTGAAAGTGCTTTAAACACTGAGTCTGGTGAACAAAAAGATGCTTACCCACTCACATTTGACAAAGCGACGCAGAGTGTTGATTTAGAGCCTTGGGAAATACCTATGAATGCTAAGATGGACTCTATGTATTCCAACTCAATGTGGGAACTTGTAGACTTACCGGAAGGAATAAAACCCATAAGGTATAAAGTGGATCTACATGAGAAAAAGAAATGTGGATGGAAAAGTTGAAACTTATAAGGCTAGACTTGTAGCAAAAGGTTATAATCATAAACAAGACATTGATTATGAAGAAACATTTTGTCTAGTTGTCATGCTCAAGTCAATCCACATATTACTATCCATTGCGGCGGTCCTCTATTACAAGATCTGGCAAATGGATGTCAAGACTGTTTTTGAATGGCTATCTTGAAGAGAGCATCTACATGATGCAACCACCAAATATATAGCTAAAGGAAACGAGCATAAAGTTTACAAAATCCTTAGATCCATATATGTACTTAAAAAGGCGTCCTGCTCATAGAATCAAAGATTTGATCAAGCGATCAAGACTTTTGGATCTAAGCAAAACGTAGATGAACCTTGTGTTTATAAACATTTAGAGGATGAAAAGGTGGTCTTTCACATTCTATCTGTCGATGATATTCTACTCATTGGGAATGATGTAAGGATATTGTCATTTGTTAAACTATGGTTAACCCAATAGTTTAGCATGAAGGACTTGGGAGAAACTAATTTTGTTCTCGGTATTTGAATCCTGAGGGATTGAAAGAACAAAGTGATAGGGCTGTCTCAGGCTTCATACACAAACAAGATATTGGAGCATTATGCAATGACCGATTCGAAGAAGGGAAATGAACCCTCCGTATCAGGATTTTATCTCTCTTTAGATGACTATCCTAAGACAGCAAAAGAAAGAGGGAACATGGAAAAGGTTTCTTATGCTTCATTAGTAGGAATTCTCATGTATGTTACATTGTACACAAACCCAGATATATGTTTTATAGTGGAGCTGGTAAGTCGATATCAGACGAATCCAGGACCAAGGCACTACAAGCAGTTACACATATTCCCAAGTATTTACGGAGAATGAGAGATTATATGCTTGTGTATTCTAGAAGTGATACGAACCCGTGCTCAAAATTGATGATGAGTTACGAATGTTCCTGATCGTAAATTGAGAAGTGTCATAATTGAAGGCTTTAATCGGAATGTGTTAAAAATGGTCGGTTGGCAAAGAAGATGTGGATGGATAATTTGGTAAAGTTGTGATTTGAAAGGTAAGGTTGAAGGACGGACCAATTTTATAGGTAAAAATTGACCCGGCTCCTATGTCAACTCTTAGTGATGCAACGGATGAGGGTAACAAACTAAGACCCTCTATCTAACAAGATAGGAACCTACGGTATATGGTGATTGCCACACTTGTTGGAAGTGATAAGTTCAAACAAGAATCGGGTTGACACCACTAGACGGAGCTAGATAAGTCAATCGAGTCTCAAACGAACAACAGGAGTTGAATAACTCACTAAGCTTAATTTCATAAAATGTCAAAGTTAGGTAACCTTCAAAACATATTACAATGAGCTATTTATAAGCTTACATAGCTCCATTCGAATAGCCTCAAATTCATTGCAAATAATTATACACTAATGTTGACTTAAATTTTAGTTGAAATTATCCAATGATTAACTTAATGATCAGCTGACTATTGCTATACCCGAACAGTCTTGATGCCCTTTTCATTCGGTGTTCCCGAACAGCCAAAGCGAATGGTCATGATAGTTGAGCTATGGGAGCATTGTATTCAATCAGCCAGGTGATTAAAGCTTGAATTAATCCTCCATTGAAAATTTTGAATGCATGTACAGCAGTTGAATGAAGTTTATGGCTAGCCAAATAAACATTAGTGTGAACACTTGGATAGGAATGGACTCAAGTGTGAACTGATTTTTGAAGATTCAACTATGCAGCAAAGGGCTGAATTCAATGGTCATGCATCCCCTTGCCAAATGGACACCTAGGAGAATGCAGGGATCAGCTTCCAAATGCATGCATGTTCAGGTACATTGTCTTGCATTAAATGACTTCAATGAATCTGGAGGTTCAGCCGAATGTTGTGTCAAACTGCAAAGGCACAATAAACACTTGATTAAACACATAAATAAATATGTAATAAACTAATACACATTTAAGAAATCTGACTTTTAACATGTAATAAATCTGTCCGAAAATAACATGTATGAATGCTGTCCCAATTAAAACAAGAAATAAAGCTATATGAAATTGGACAGAATTAATAAGCTTAAAGCACATTTAAGATGTTCAGATTTTTGACACATTTAAAATCTAATTATTGATGTTTAAACCATGACATATTTATAAAACTTAACTAGTTTAATTAACTAATTAACTAAATAACTAGCTAAACCAAATTAATTCTTTTATTCCAGCAAATGAAATTTAAGCTAAAGTAAACTAAATTGAGCTAGAGTTTAGCTCGGAATAAATTGTATAGCATGCTCGAATCAGAAGTCCTTGATTGCTCAATAATTTCTAGCAACCAAATTAACAAACGGAGATTTAAAACTTCATTTTGCACTTGGGCCCCTTACGCTTGGGCCAATTTCGATGTCGTCGAGCTGTATCGAAACATGATGCCACCGTGATCGCATCAGGAAGAAGCCTTACTCTTATTGGATATACTAGTAATGACTTCCAAATGTGTTGGGATTCAAGGAAATTGACATCGGGCTATACTTTTGTGCTGAATGGCTTGTCCATAGTGTAAATAAGTGTCAAGCAAGGTTGCACTGCTAACTTCCTATAGAGGCCAAAATATAAGGAATGGAAAAGCTATGGCACTATAACAGTGCGGATATAGCTACACCTAAAAGAAACCACTTAAGGACAAAACGCATTAAAGGAAACAAGAGTGTTTGACAGAATAATGGACGTAGTAAAAATTTTCATCTTAGGACAAACCTTGGGGATTTATTTAGCCAAGACGCTTATAGCTAGAGAGCTCTTTGGGAAACATATGAAGGGCATATAAATGCAAAACATGACTCATCTGGTGCCCTAAGTGTATTATTTTCGTCTAAGTACACTTGTAATTTTTTCAAACAGATTGGCTAGTAAAATTATGCATAAATTACATTAATATACTTTGAATTATTATCCTCAAATGATTTTTTCACATGAAGTAAAATAGAAGCAAATGTTGATCATTGGTTGTCTATTTTTTAAACTGATACTTAGCGGTATTATGTGGTCGGATCATAGTACGAAAAGATAGCTTGTATTAGTAGACGAACCTAAACATTTACTTAGTCTAATCAGAAATAAGCAAACTAATTGAGAGACTAGTATGTCATCTATCAAGTCCAATTGGGGAGATGTTTTGTCTTGGGCATCAGAGCGGATGACTCCCAGAAGATAGAGATATAGATGTGACTGACTGGACTGACAGTACATCAAACAGAACCAAGCAGAATAGATCCTGAATCCATTTATGGGTTTATTCACTTGTGATGTTCATATTGTGGCATACCTAAATCTTGAGTGAATAACGGACAATGTATACGTGCTTGTACACTTTAATGTAAGTAAAAGCCCGAGTTCAAATAGACAATGAACCGAAAGCTGGTGCGTTGGGTGCACGACTTCTGTAGTATGTAGCGTCATTCAAAATAGTGAAATTCATAGCCCAAAACATGGGTAAATGATATCCTCTCATTGGCATTACATGGTTGATGACAAGTAAACGTGGTCATGGGTCGTCCATCTTTCTGACGGATGACTTCATCATTATTTGATAGTGATTGACTTTTCATGAAATAAGATGTAATGGTTACCATGAGATAAAATGAGACCTACTGGGAGAACAAATACTATCCCAAAGAGATCAAAGATAGCCTATGAGGGTAACACACTTATGACAAGGTCATTATACGAGCACTGAGTAGTTGCTTTCATAATGGTATGTTGTTAGGGAGAGTTCTATCACGATACTATAGTGGAATGACTTCATGACTAAAAGATTTTATAATTAATAGGTGATAATTTGGAACTTAATTATAAATCATTTGAGCCTTAACTAAATATCTCCAACTGGTCCCTCCGCTAGTTTGTTGAAACCAGAAAGGAATTGTGTATTTAAATAGCAATGAACGGAATGAATATGAAAAGATACATGGGAAACATTGAGGAATGATTATGGTTTTCTCCAAAATAGAGAAATGGAATCATTTGTAAATGAATACAGGTTTCCAAAAAACGGAAATATAAATGGAAACGGAAATGATCCATTTGCAGTCTTATATGGATTGCTTACAAAATGATCAGAAGAGTGAGTTTATGTTTTTGGACTATTTTGAAGCCCGAAAATGAAAATAAATCATTCGATCATAGTGAACATGTTGATTTGTGAAATATTGAACATATTTTTTTTTGAAATTTTACCATGGGAAAAATCGTCAAAATTTTACTGGGCTACAATAGGGATGAAAAATTGTTTTATATATAAATATTAAAGTTTATTTTAGGAAAGAGAAACACTTAATTGGATTGGATCACATTACAAAGTACTGGATCAAAAAGATCTAGGAAGTTCTTGTAATTAAACCCAATCTGAGAGAGGCCTAAAAACCCCTCATGGACATGAAGGGGGCAACAACCCTAGTAGGAATACTAGGGTATGTCGTCCACCCTATTTCTATTCTAAGTAGAATGTTGTTTTTCTATTTGAAATAAACCACTACAACTCAATAAGGGTTTTACCTTCTCTTCCTATAAATAGTTGGCACCAATAGAGCTATCAAAAATACAACTTTTGAGAGATTGTTATTCTGCCAAAAAATAGAGAGAATTTATTCTCAACTATTACATATGTTTTTCCAAAATAACAATTCTATCGATTTTTATTAATAAGAGAGAATTTTTGTATACACCCTAAAAGGAGAGAAAACTTATTTTATAGTTCTGTGTTTCGATTCAATTGGTTCGAGCCCACACTTGAAGCAGTCAGTGATACGAGAATAGCAGAGAAAATTATTTGGTTGAAAGTCGGGAACAATAAAGCGTCGTTAAGCCAAAACACAAGTAAAAATCCGGTTAAGGATTATTGCTATAAATATCACTAATCGGGTTGATTTTCAAATTTTCACTTTTTAGCTATGCAAGAAAATCATTTTCAAATTAGGATTTTTCTAGCATTTTCGATGTCCAATTAAATATCCAACTAGAGAAGAAAGTAAGTATAACTTTCTATCTTTTGTTGACTCTTACTTTAGTGAAAAAAATTTGTGATGGTGATCTTTGTGAACCTAAAAAGATGATAGTGAGATTTTTTCCCTAAACTATAGATTAAGATGGGATAGAAACATCATGTTCTCCTCACCGAGATTTATTGTATTGAACTGAATATTCATAATACTTGTGAACGGATATGGAAAGTGAGGAAAATCATGTGCAATGACCAAGAGAAAAGAGACCTTGAGTGATAAAAGTCTACTTGATGGTCCACTTTTGGTGAGTGAAAATATATATGAGGTAAATTTCAAGAGCTCTCAAGTGGAAAAGAAAATGAAAGAAAGAAAATACCAATACAAAAGGGATGAATGATTATGTTTTAACTAATCCTAACTCAAATTTGTTCGATGGTGTTTCTTTGTTACAGGATTTAAAGAATCCATTGATGGACTTTCAATTACATTACTCGACTATTGATAGAAGATTTTACTTATGGGCAAGGTAAGTTACACATTGACAATTCTCAACAGTGATAAAGGGTAAACAAGGTAAGGATACTTTGGATATTGAATTAAGTAGGTATACTTGGAAGTTTTTAAAAGTATTGTCCTAATTTTATGCGTCCAACTATATCTCCTTATGATTTGTTTTATCATGTATCAAAGCTTATTAAACCTTTGTCCGTTTCAATTAATTTATGGGTTTATCTGGATATGTAAAGGTTAAAATAGTAATTATATTGCATTAGATAGGTTATTAAAGCATTTTATACATTTTCTCTTGCAACAAAATTTTCTATCTTGACCTTTAACGACCAATTCTTATATAACAATCTTAACATTTTTATTTTGATTGTTATGTAAAATTCTTTACTCATCATTGAAAATTCTTATGGATGACCACGATATTCAAAAAAGTTACTGTGTTATTTTTACTTGAGCACTCATGTGCTTAACATCTCTTTGTTTAATGTTGGTGGCATGTTTTGAAGGTGAAGTACTTGATCCATGCTGATTTAGGGATCACAATCACGCCTTTGATCCGGAGATAGCTTTGGTTCACATGAAAGCTTAGGTAAGTATTTGCTTACTTATATTGTTACTAATTCTAATTTCTCTTTTTCTCTGACTAAAGATTCGATGACGAATCTTCTTGAGGTAGGGGAATGATTCGAGTCTCGAGGCCTTATTTTAGGCCTATGATGCGATGCGTTACACTACCTTAAGGCCCAATAACAAGGTCAAAAGCCAAGCAAATCAAACCAATGGGTGGAATTTATTAAAGTCAATTCAACCAAGCTACCAATTTTCAAGTCGGAAAGATTAGTCAACTTACAACGAATTTTGAATGGTATCTAGGCATTTATGGGCTTAAGTTTCTACATGGTGTTTTAAGATTCATCTCTTAGCTTCAGAATGCACTTTTAATCACTTGATTTAAATTTTAGGAGTGAAGTTATGACCAATTTAGTGAAGACTCCATTGCGTAATTTCTAGACGAGATTATTATGGAAATTATGATTTTGATCTTTTATTCAAGTTTAAATCAAATTGGATTCAAGTTTCAGGCTTAATTTTTTTATATAAGAGGCCAATATTATATTTATGAAGTTTTATTATTTTATTTGTTTTTCTATTTGAAATAAACCACTACAACTCAATAAGGGTTTTACCTTCTCTTCCTATAAATAGTTGGCACCAATAGAGCTATCAAAATACAACTTTTGAGAGATTGTTATTCGCCAAAAATAGAGAGAATTTATTCTCAACTATTACATATGTTTTTCCAAAATAACAATTCTATCGATTTTTATTAATAAGAGAGAATTTTTGTATACACCCTAAAAGGAGAGAAAACTTATTTTATAGTTCTGTGTTTCGATTCAATTGGTTCGAGCCCACACTTGAAGCAGTTCGTGATACGAGAATAGCAGAGAAAATTATTTGGTTGAAAGTCGGGAACAATAAACGTGCGTTAAGCCAAAAACACAAGTAAAAATCCAGTTAAGGATTATTGCTATAAATATCACTAACTGGGTTGATTTTCAAATTTTCACTTTTTAGCTATGCAAGAAAATCATTTTCAAATTAGGATTTTTTCTAGCATTTTCGATGTCCAATTAAATATCCAACTAGAGAAGAAAGTAAGTATAACTTTCTATCTTTTGTTGACTCTTACTTTAGTGAAAAAAAATTTGTGATGGTGATCTTTGTGAACCGGAAAAAGATGATAGTGAGATTTTTTTCCTCGAAACTATAGATTAAGATGGGATAGAAACATCATGTTCTCCTACTGAGATTTATTGTATTGAACTGAATATTCATAATACTTGTGAACGGATATGGAAAGTGAGGAAAAATCATGTGCAATGACCAAGAGAAAAGAGACCTTGAGTGATAAAAGTCTACTTGATGGTCCACTTTTGGTGAGTGAAAATATATATGAGGTAAATTTCAAGAGCTCTCAAGTGGAAAAAGAAAATGAAAGAAAGAAAATACCAATACAAAAGGGATGAATGATTATGTTTTAACTAATCCTAACTCAAATTTGTTCGATGGTGTTTCTTTGTTACAGGATTTAAAGAATCCATTGATGGACTTTCAATTACATTACTCGACTATTGATAGAAGATTTTACTTGCGGGGGCAAGGTAAGTTACACATTGACAATTCTCAACAGGTGATAAAGGGTAAACAAGGTAAGGATACTTTGGATATTGAATTAAGTAGGTATACTTGGAAGTTTTTAAAAAGTATTGTCCTAATTTTATGCGTCCAACTATATCTCCTTATGATTTGTTTTATCATGTATCAAAGCTTATTAAACCTTTGTCCGTTTCAATTAATTTATGGGTTTATCTGGATATGTAAAGGTTAAAAATAGTAATTATATTGCATTAGATAGGTTATTAAAGCATTTTATACATTTTCTCTTGCAACAAAATTTTCTATCTTGACCTTTAACGACCAATTCTTATATAACAATCTTAACATTTTTTATTTTGATTGTTATGTAAAATTCTTTACTCATCATTGAAAATTCTTATGGATGACCACGTATATTCAAAAAAAGTTACAGGTTATTTTTTACTTGAGCACTCATGTGCTTAACATCTCTTTGTTTAATGTTGGTGGCATGTTTTTGAAGGTGAAGTACTTGATCCATGCTGATTTAGGGGATCACAATCACGCCTTTGATCCTGGAGATAGCTTTGGTTCACATGAAAGCTTAGGTAAGTATTTGCTTACTTATATTGTTACTAATTCTAATTTCTCTTTTTTTTCTACAGCTAAAGATTCGATGACGAATCTTCTTGAGGTAGGGGGAATGATTCGAGTCTCGAGGCCTTATTTTAGGCCTATGATGCGATGCGGTTACACTACCTTAAGGCCCAATAACAAGGTCAAAAGCCAAGCAAATCAAACCAATGGGTGGAATTTATTAAAGTCAATTCAACCAAGCTACCAATTTTCAAGCTGGAAAGATTAGTCAACTTACAACGAATTTTTGAATGGTATCTAGGCATTTATGGGCTTAAGTTTCTACATGGTGTTTTAAGATTCATCTCTTAGCTTCGTAATGCACTTTTAATCACTTGATTTAAATTTTAGGAGCTGAAGTTATGACCAATTTAGTGAAGACTGCACGAGCGTAATTTCTAGACGAGATTATTATGGAAATTATGATTTTTGATCTTTTTATTCAAGTTTAAATCAAATTGGATTCAAGTTTCAGGCTTAATTTTTTTTATATAAGAGGCCAATATTATATTTATGAAGTTTTATTATTTTATTATTTATTTATTTCGAATTTGGGATAGTTTTAAGTATTTTAAGTTTTAGGAGTTTTATGTTAACAAGTATAGCTTAAAACTACTTGTTGTTTAGATTAACTAGAGTTTCATTATACTTGAGAGTTTTATTTAGATATACATAGATAACCTATATAAAGGCCTCTTCATTGTACACAATTAAATCAATTCATTCATTATTCACTTTAAGTTAATAAAATTCCCTTTGAGTTTTCTTTTTAAGAATTTCTCTTGAGTTTTATTTTAGATGAGTTTTAACAATCTTTTCAAATTGTAGAGATCATCTTCATGCTTTTTTCTTTTTGACAAGTTTTCTTCCCTGGAAGGAAAACTAGAGTCATTTGAAAAGGGTTAGTTTCCAAGGCTCCTTAGGACTTCTACTTGCCACTTTTCATCTTTTCCATTTGTTTTCTTTATTTTCGTCTTTATTCTATCTTATTCTTGTTTAATTGTTCAAATCTTTGATTTATTTAGCTATTCTTTCTCTTCATCTTAACTATTTATTTTAATTATTTTTTTAATTCATAGATCTGGCTTGGATTTGTTTACGTTTTAGGTTATGTTAAAATCCAAGTTTCTTTCTGATCATCTAGAGCCCTAAGTCAAATCTGCGACTTAGACAAACTTACGATCCTATTCCACACATTGTTCATTATCATTATTCCTCAATTTTGACCTCATTATTGTTGAATCTAACAAAAGACACGCTAAATGGTTGCAATTAATCGTTTAAGATTCCTAGCTTCTTCATCACCTCACAATACAGGATGTCATTGGAGCTCTCATTTTTGAAAAAAGTCCATTATATCATGTGATTGTAGATGGTTGTAGAGATGACGAGCATGTCTTCATGTAGTAGTTGGGTCTCTTCAAAACCTTCTAGTCTGAATGATATCGGTTCATCCCTCAAAGTCTCTTTATTCTTCTGAGTAGTTATGACCATGTCTACATTAGTATAGCACATTCTTCTTTTCATGGTTTGCCCTCCATGTAAGATCTCGCCCGATGAAATCTTAGAATCCATGTAATGTTCTAAGAATCAATCGTATAAGATAAGTTAGAGGTGAATGGTGTTTAAGCTAAAAATTATTTCTAGTGTGCCTATGACGAATTAGTGTTGGCGGACACTAGAGAAGTGCATAGCAATTTAAGAGATTATGTCTGATGAGGAAAGATTCGCCCCAAAAGCCCTTGACTGGCATGAATGGAATGGGCGAAATCTGTTATAGGTAATGAATAAATAAATTTTGTGTGGAGAAGTTTGTCAGCAATAAGGGCAATTGGTAAAAATAGCCTTAAGTTGGTTAAGATATAAGGACAAGATAGTTTGGAGGTAACCAAATGAGAACTAAGATAGTTAATAACCAAAGGAAAGCACTTGATTAGTTCTTAGAATTCGTAAGATTTGGATAAGACTACCAAATGACTGATGTGACGTTTGTTTAATCCCAATATAGTTTAGGGATAGGTCAAAGGGCTTATGAAGGAAGATAGGAAAACACCTCAGGGCTAAGTAAAAGGGCCGAGAATTAGGTAAGGTCAAGGTAAGGTGACTCCTGAATGGCAAAAAATGAAGTCCGTGAGTAAATAAAACGTTGTTCGCCCCACTAATGTTCTTGGCATATAAGTGGGTATGTAACCAATATATATATAGAAATACATTATAAAGTACCGTAGGGAAAGGACACCCAGAAAAGTATTAAGGTGACTCAAGTGAATGAGGATACCACCAAGGAGGCGTGATGTGCCAAAGCATGACCAATTAAGCTATCAAATACCCCTTAACGAAGGATGGGCTAAGACTCAAAAGTATGTTACGTCAAAGTAAGTGTTCCCATAAGTGTTACTTTTACAGTTTTCGTGCATCTGCATGGTAAATCACAACGATTAATACACGTATCGAACATCTAATGGGACAAAGGAAAATATCTAGCTGACCGGGTTCATGACGGGCACTATTTACTTACTTCCTCAGAAAGTATCCTCCTTCTATATAAGGATGAGCTAAGGGGGGAAATCCTCTCAGCCTTTAGGGTGAGCCAGCAATGAGAGGATCAGCTTTGAGATTCCCCTTTTGTAAGGTAAGTTTTCTAACCTTGCATGCCAAGTTGCCATAAGAACAGATTTTTTTAATCTTAGTAACGAAAATGGTAAAGCTTTGCTTAGTGATTATGGTATATAAAATGAAAGGAAGAATGAGTTGGATGAACAAATCCTAATGAGTTTCTTGTGTTTTAACGTTTAGGGGCTGATTATCTACTCGATGGAAGCCAAGGTCTATAGTTTAAGCTACCTTTGAGGCTAACATATGAGTCTTTGAACTGACTCTTACTTGCATGTTTGCATGATAAATCTTATGTGTTTGAAAGGCTAATCTATGAAATGAAAACGTAAGATATGCAAGTGTGATGCTTGAATATGATGTGCTTCCGTTATGAAGAAAGAATGAGCTTGATGATACGTTTTTGTTCTGAAGAAAGCATGTACACACATGAATGAGTTTGAAAGTATATTCTGTAATGAACATGTCTCTGCATGACGTCCAAGTACATGAATTACATTTCAAAAATGTAAATGCATCAATGTGAAGAAGTTTAAAAGTGTAAGTTTGTTAAGTATAAATCTACATATCGAGTTTGTTTGCGTGTAAGTCTGTCGAGATAATAAACATGAATTATGGCCATGGCAAGAAGACCTTATAGTGAAATACCTAGTTTAGGACTATGGCATCATATGGGGAAATGTGGACCACATAGTGTAAGACATAGTCTAGGACTATGGCGTCATATGGAGAAAAGATAAAAGACGGTTAAATGAGTGCCAGGTGATGAGGGGCAAACCTCAAGACGTTGAGTTTAGGAAAATTCTTCGAAAACATCATTTATTGAAATATGGAAGCCTTTGTGACTGTTATCTGATAAGTAAAAGCCTCTGTGGCTCTTTTCTATTATATGTGAGCCCCAGTGGCAGAATTTTTTATATATGAGCTCTAGTGGAGAAATTTGATATATGTGAGGCTTTGTGGCTATATTTGTTAAATGTTCCTTCGTGGCAAAGTCCGTTATATATGGATGCCTTTATGGCTATCTAATGTTATATAAGAGCCTTTATGGTTATATCTATTAAGTGGATGCCTTTGTGGCTATCTATCTATATGGACGCCTCTATTGCTATCTTATGTATGTATTTGGATGCCTTTGTGGCTATCTAACCATTCTTAAGGAGGACTTCTATGGTTATCCATGTCAAAGGACTTTCATGGTCATCTGGTAAAGTAAATCATTGCGACGAACTCTATTAATGAAGCACCAACACGGCGAAGTCTGGGTAAATGATTCTCTGAAGGAAAGGTAAAGATATGGTGTAAGAAACATGGCAAGTGTTAGAAATGCTACGAAATTTAAATATAGGAAAACTCTGTATAAACGAAATGAGGAAATGGTCAGTAAGATGAAAGGGTCCAGAAGAAGGTATGTGGCTAGCACGAGAAGAGTAAGGACCAAATATGGATAAGAAAATGCAAAAGTAATGAATTATGCATGTAGTACGCTTTAAGGAAGTCCTAGTCAAATAAGTTCGAACAGCACCATAAGAAATGGTAGAGTAAAGTACCCGATGAGGAAAGACATAGGCCAAAGAATACGAAAAGTGTTTATTAGGCTACGACGTAAGGAAATAGGTAGTAGAGATTTACTAAGTTCTCAAGAACTTACATAAGTTATTTCCTATTTAAGGTTACAAAGAATCTCGTGTGGAGGGACGGTGCCAAGGCTACGCTAGCAGAGCAACAATTTTTTATGAGAGGAAATCCTAACCAAAGGATGGGATAAGAAGGAATAGTTTATGCCAAAAAGGCTATGGAAGTGCAAGACGTACAGAAAGTTATATGGCAAAGTCAAGTATGAGCACAAGGTGTAACACTATGTATAGTGATAGAATTAAGGTGAAAACAATAGTTGTATTTTTCAAATTGTAAACAAGAGTTTCCACTATAATAGGAATTTTACATAACAAATAAAATGAGGTAATTCAGTAAACGAAAGTAAAGAAATTTTGTTAAGTCGTTGCTTGACTAGTACATAGGCGAAAAGAAGAGTCCAGGTCATGTATGTTTTAGGAAGTAACACCTAGTACTAGGATCCTATCGATCGGGTCGAGTGGATGGAGTTACACTCCAAATGAGCTTCCTCTCATTACAATATGAATAACTCCTATCAAGGGACTCTCTTTCTCTGGATGTCTATTATTTGTGACTTATTTTAGTTTAGGAGGTAGGGGTGTTGCACTCAGGTCTTTATATCCTCTTATTGGCCCCTTCCTCTCTTATTTTCTTGTGGGTCGGTGTCCTTTGGATGCTAGTTCATAAACAATTTTGTTCCAATTTTGTTCCATGTCATGTCCGTGATTTTTATGGAAGAGACAACACATTGAGGTGTCTCTTTTAATTCCCATCCTTAGTTTTTCTATATGTTTAATGACGTTTTCTTTCTCTTTTTAAGGACTTCTCATCAATGTCTATTAAAAGGTGTGTACATATTGTACCTTCACAAGTGTGACCAGCTCATCTTTTTGTCTTGGAAGCACTAAAGGGATCATTATCCTAAGGACTCTCTCGTGTCCTTTCTTTTTTTCCTTCATTTCTTTATAGCTTAGTCACCATAATTTCTTCAATGTTGGTATACTTTTTTACCCTTACAAGAAAATTTGAGAAAACCTTCAGTGACTTCTTTGAAAAATAATTAATGAAGCCTTATCCTTTAGTTTGACTTGGAAAGTTTTTCTTTGTGTGTGTGTGTGTTAAGTCGAGTGACATACTCCCTCAAGGTTTTGTTCATACTTTGTTTCACTATTATCAAAGTGATGGATGCTTTCTTGTGGACGATGTTGTTGATGAAGTGGCTTACAAAATTTCTTTTGACCTCTTTGAAACTCAACATAGACCTTGGTTTTAAGGAAAAATACCAAAAGTGTGCTTCCTTTTTCAAGGTGGAAGGAAATCCTTTGTACATGAAAGCGTTACTTACTTATTATAATGACATATTCCTCCGAAACATTTCCATGTGGTTCACCAGATGAATCGTACCATCATACATATCCATAGTAGCCATTTTAAACTTTCTATAAGGCACAATCCACTTGATGTTCATAGTGAAAGGCAAGTTTCTAAAGCTCTCAAAGTTTAAAAGTGGCGAAAGAGTGATCAAACTTTGTTCCATAGCCTCCATTTTAACTATTATAGCTTCCCTTTTTATCCATACCCTTCCCTTCATGGTGTGCCTTCATCCCCTTGTCAACCTTCCAAGTACCTTTTCCTTGTTCCTTGGGTGCTATGGAGTAAGACATTAGCCATTTGGATTGGAGCAAGGTTATGTTGAAGGAGGTGTTGCTGGGCTCCTCCCATGCTTCACTAAGTGGATGTTCTCCTTTGGGTGTGTTGTTCATTTGTTGCTGACTTTTTGAAGCCAACTCTTTTACCATGTCTGTGAGATTCTACACATCATCCCTAAGTTTCTCAAGATCCTGGTTATGTCCTTAGTCTGTTGAGGTAGTAAGACTCACATTCTCTTGTTACTTAGGTTGGTCTTTTTGTGTACTCATGTTCAGGAGTTTTCATCATCATAATTCTCCCATGTTTTGAAGAAAAGTTACCATAAAGTGATTTATCTATCACACTCTGATAAATGATAAAACAAACATATTTTAATCTCGTTCTTAATGTGCTTTTTGATGATTATTTATGCAAATTGATAAATTTGATGCTCCTAATCCTTTGAATTCATGTTCCTATACTTAGGCAAGCATTTGGGAGCTAAAAGAGCAAAAAAATAAGTGAAAATAGCAAATTTTAAGAGCCACACGGGTTGGGCCTTCCCACACAGGCTAGACACATGACCATGTGAGACACACGGGCTGGACACACGGCCATATGCCAAACCGTGTCGATTTCGCAACTTGCTTTCCAAACACGCGAGAAAACGCAATTTTTAGGCTTTCTGAGCATTCTAAAGTCTATAAATACCAAATAGAAGAAGAGATATAAGGGCCATCATAGAGTATTGAAGAAAACAAATCAAAGAACACCATTAGAGTCAACTCTGAAGCAGATTTCCATCAAGATCGAAGACCTCCTTTTAATTTCTTCTAAAATTTTTATGATTTTCTTTGTTTCTTGTGGTTTTTCTAACTTTGAGATGTTTTTATTCGGAATTATGAACTAATTCCCTAGATACCTAGGGAAGATGAAACCCAAGATGAATTTTATTATTTAATTTATGTTTTACGTGATAAATACTAGACTCTTGTTCTCAATTATGTGTGCTTATTTCTTGTTTTAATATTTTCAGGATATTAATTCATGTTTAATGTGCTTAATTTAGTGGAGGAAAAGTCTTTGTTTAATAGTAGATCTAGCATAATTGAGGGGAGTTACATGTAATCCTAGAAATAGAATGACATAAATCTATCGGATTAGAGTCAAATCTAATAAGGGAATCCATAGATCGAGTTAATACGACAATAGGGGTTTTAATTAGAAAGAGATTTCAATTTATCAACCTAGAGTCAGTTGCTCTTACTATCGAAAGAGATGTTAGCATAATTTAGGGATTTTTACGGATCAAGTTACCAAGTGAATAAATTGTTTAATTTAGATTCATAATAATAGATGAAGTTTAGGTGGATTCTTTCCTGGGTATTGTTTCTCTCATTGGTTATCATTTGGTTATTTTCCTGATTTATTTTCTGTTGAGTTCTTAGTTAAATTAGTTTAGTAATTTTAGTTTAAAATCTATCGCTCTAAATTGTCGGCTAAATAATAGAAAAATGGTAATTACTAATACTTTTAGTCCTCATGGATATGATATCCTACTCACCATAGCTATACTATTTATCGATAGGTGCACTTGCCTTTGTCATATTTTTAGTTATTCACATGAGACACATCAATTTTTTGGCACCGTTGCTGGGGACTAAAATATTATAAACACTTTATTTTTATTAATTTAGCCATTTTTATTTTATTTTATTTTTGTTTTTAGTTTAAATTTTACACTCTAATTTTTCTTTATTTGCTTCTGGCAGGTTCTTTTGGTTTATGACTAAAAGAAACCCGTCGAGACCATTGGTTTTTTACAGCGAGATTAAAAGTACTACTCGCAGAAATCGCAGAGAAGCAAGGAAAAGTTGACAAATTATAGTAGGCGAACAAGAGGACAACATTATTACTGAGGAGATGGGTGATAATTAGATTATTCAACTACCTCCTACAGTTGCAGCAGCTCCTGTTCCTCGTACTATATACGATTATGCCAAGCCCACTCTGACTAGGGATGAATTGAGTATTGTCCGACCCACCATTGCTGCCAATAATTTCGAACTGAAGCCGAACACAATTCAAATGGTACAACAATATGTCCAGTTCGACGGTTTGCAAGATGAAGACCCAAATACTCATTTGGCTAATTTTCTTGAAATTTTTGATACTTTCAATATTATTGGTGCCACTGTTGATGTCATTTGATTACGGTTGTTTCCATTCTTGTTGAGGAACAAAGCAAAGCAGTGGTTTGACCACTACATGAGCTCAAATGACCGAGAAATTTCTGCTGAAAAATTTCCCACCGGCTAAGACAGCTAAGTTGAGGAATGATATCTCTTCCTTTGTTCAGACCGATTTAGAGACTTTATATGATGCATGAGAGAGATACAATGACTTTTTAAGAAGCTGCCACCATCATGGTTTACCCTTATGGTTGCAAGTTCAAACCTTCTACAACGATTTGAATCCCTCAACTAGGTAGTTAATCGACGCAGCAACCGGTGAAACACTTAACAATAAAACATCCGAAGCAACAATGAGTTTATAGAGGAGATGGCACTGAATAATTATTAGTGGCAAGTCATAAGGAAAAGTCGATGAAAGTAACTAGTGTTTTTAATTTAGATGCAATCTTCATGTTATCAAACCAATTAGAATTATTAAATAAGAAAATTGATGGTTTATATCTTTCTACGCAGGTACATCCAGTGATGCAATACGATGCAAATGGAGGTGGAATGAATAATCTAGAATGTTTACCCTTCGGTCCTAGCATAGAGAATAAGCAACTCAATTATATGGGTAACAATTCTAGACCACAAAATAACCCTTATAGTAATAACTATAATGCAAGTTGGAGGAACCATCCCAATTTCTCTTGGAGTGGTCAAGGAAATCAAATAGTACAACCACCTCTAGGCTTCCAGCAACCTTATCAGCAAGAGAAAAAGCCAAACCTTAAGGAGATGTTGACAAAGTATATCTCAGTGTCCGAAACGCATTTTTAAAACACTGAGGCAGCACTAAAAAATCAGTAAGCATCAATTCAAGGACTCGAGAATCAAATAGGTCAACTTGCTAAATTAATTTCTGAAAGACCACAAGGTAGCTTGCCTAGCAATACTGAAACTAACCCAAGGGAGCAACTCCACGCAATTACTATTCGAGACGTGGAAGGGTTAGTTGAACCTGAACAAGAACCGAGGCAAGAAGATGTGACAAACAAAGGTAATGTTAAGAAAGACAAGAAAGAACAAAAGCCGATTATCAAAGAGTACAAACCTCGAGTGTCATATCCTAACGCGTCAAAGAGAGACCACACAAATGAAAAATATGGTAAATTCCTTAAACTTCTTAAAAATTTAAACATTAACTTACCGTTTGTTGAAGCTCTTTCGTAGATGTCAAATTATGTCAAATTTTTAAAAGAGCTATTGACAAACAAGGGGAAGATAGATGACTTGTCAACTGTGGAACTCAGTGCAGTTGGCTCAGCCATTCTTCAAAATAAACTGCCCAACAAACTAAAAGATCTAGGGAGTTTTATTATTTCTTACCTAATTGGTAGTTTAAATATTGATAATGATTTGGCTGATTTAGGGGCTAGTATTAATGTCATGCCCTATGAAATGTTAAAAAACTTGGTCTTGGGAAACCCAAATACACTTGGATGAGTACTCAATTAGTGGATAAAACCATTAGATATCCTAGGGTATTATTGAGGACGTACTTGTTAAAATTGATAAATTCATATTCCCCGTTGATTTTGTTATTTTAGACATAGATGAGGATAGTGAGGTACCTTTGATCTTAGGTCGACCATTTTTAGCCACTGCTAGGACTATTATTGATGTTAGTACGTGAACTTGTGCTTCATGTAGGTGATTGAAATGATTAATCTCCTAGCATGTGATTCTGTGAGAGTTTTTAGTGATTGAGATGATTTTAAATGTTCTGTAAATGTTAGTAACTATGTGTCTCAACCTTCTTTGTAGGAAATCCCTCGTGAAAACATAATGGAGCCATGTTTCAGTCAAAGAGACAAAAATAGAACAACATATGAAGAGTGAATGGTGCAACTCGATGAACTAGATGAATGGCGAGCGCATGTTAAGGAGAAACTGAAAAAACATGATGAAGAGCCAAAGTGACGCCACGATGAGCAAGTGAACGGAACAAACCAATTTAAGGTTGAGGACAAAGTGCTACTAGACAAATTGGATCCACGAATCTCCCTTTCAGAGCTTAAATCAAACGGATTGAACCCATTTACAGTACTGAACGTTTTCCCATACGGTACAGTCGAGGTAACTCATTCTGAGTTCGGCAATTTTAAGGTAAACAGTACTCGACTCAAACCTTATCTTGGTAAAATAATTGATAATGAGAAAAAGCAGCTTCGGCTCCACGAACCACCGTGATCGTGCGTATACAAGGTAATTTGAGCTTAAACTCTAAATAAGCGCTTCTTAGGAGGCAACCCGAGCGTTTAACTTCTACTAATTCTTTTAATTTTATTGCACGCTAATTTAAAATTAAATCAATTAAAAATAGTAATCATGTTTTTGACCCACACGGATGTGTCCCAAGCCATGCGCACAATCGATTAATCGACAGTGAGTCACACGTTGAGAAGACATGGTTGTGTAGGTCACATGACCTGGACACACGGGCGTGTCCTAGGCTGTGTGAGTACTAGAGCTAATTTTTCAACTTTAATTTAAAGCCAGACATTTACACGAGCAAAAGACACGACCGTGTGCAAGACACGGCCTAGCACACAGACATGGGTGAAACGAAGAGAGATCACACACAATCGTGTAAAGTTTGGACTTCGTTTTTTGGATCACACACGGCCTGATGGAGTGTCATACAGGCGTGTGACACGGTCGTGTAGCCCAACACGGGCCTATACACGACTGTGTCACCCTTTTTAACCCAAACCCTAAAATTTTTCTTTCAGTTTGTCTTTTTCCTCACCTCCTCCCTCTAGCCGTCGCTCATCCAAGCTTCCCACCACAGCCCCCAATGTCACTGTCAAGCCTCTCCCTCACCAAACCAGCCACTTTACTGCACCCCAACCGTACAAACCCCTCCGAACCCCCACGCCTCATCCTCTTTTCTTTTCTTCTTCCTTCTTTTTCTTTTCCCCTTTTTCCCTTCCTCCCTTCTTCAACCCACCACCATCCACCACTACCACCCCCATGACCATCGCACTGATTGCCACAGTTCCTTGGGACTAATTTTTCTCCATCGTCGAGCCCACCTACTCTAAGCTTACTCTCGATTTTTGTTTGACATTCGTCTTTCAGCATATAATGCCGAAACATGATGAATCGAGCACTATTACTTTTAAACTCAACAGCACAACACGTCATATGAGTGTCCCGGAGTTCAGAGCTGCATTAGAACTCTAAACTGATGAGTTCATGAATGTTAAGGGCTTCCTCACTTTATACCGGCACATCCACTATTCACCTTCTTTATGCTGGGCAGACCTTACTAAGACCACGAGGCCCTATGACGCGAGTCCATCGAAGGTGACTTCCCTACCTTCGACCTTGCACTATATTCATGCCATCTTGGCTCACAATTTGACCAGTCGGAGAGAGAGCACCGGCGTTGTCAGTACAACTGATGCCTATTTTTTATGGAGCATGGCAACGGGATACATTTTTTATCTTGCCTAATTCTTCGCCCTAGCTTGCCGCCATCAGACAGAGCATAGTAGGAAGGATCCTATCTGCTTAGGACCTTACGTGACTCACCTCGCACAATACTTTGGCCTCCTCGACACTCTAGAATAGCCCTCCTCCTTTACATTAGTTTGACAGATGACCCCGCAGGGTTATTGGGCATGAATCACATGAGGATGATCAAGCGACTACGTGGAGTAGATCCTTCTCAATACCGATTATCTCATTCTGACCTTTAGGGTGAACATGAGGACTTCATTGATGATGTCCCCTTCCACCACGAGGATCCAACTCATCATCCATCTCAGAGTCACCATCCTACTACTTTTGCTGCCACCTTAGCAAACCCCTCCGAACGGTTCACTCATTTCAAGTGGCACAGTTTTGAGCAGTTCGATAGTATTGATGCGACTTTACAGTAGATCTATCAGCACCTCCACATATCTTCTTCAACGCCGGCGCCTCACAACCCCGATGCCTCCGACAATGATCATTGATTTTATTTCTTTTATTTTTATTTTTATTTTTATTTTTATTTTTTTTATTTTTTTTTATTTTTTATTTTTATTTCTTAAACTTCTTTTGTTTATTATCTTTTGAACTATGTTGTTATCTTTATGGTTATTTCTAATCGAGTTTGTAACCTCTTAATCTTCTTCATTATTTGTGTTTATTTTTTTATTAGTTTGTTCGGAATCATACACTACACTTAGATTTTCCTACAATTTCGGTTTTTACCATTATGGCGATTTCATCCAATATTCAGGGCAGTTTTAGTTTTCTCCCTTTCTTATGATATTCTGCTTATACTGTACTTATATTTGTTTGTACGTTGAGGATAATGTACACCTTAAGTCTGGGGAGGTTATTTATATAATTATTAGAAAATCCTTGAATTATTTCTTGTATTTAAGTAATTTTTTCATAGTTCCATTAGAATGAATTTTTTTTGGTTTGGGGTTTTTGTTGATGTGTATTGGATTAATTTGTAGATATTTTTTCATTGGTTGATTTAAACTTTAAGACATGAGAGAATCAAGCATGAGAAGTTATTTTTCAGAAATAAAAAAATTAGATTATTTCCCTGAATTGAGGTATTATCTTGAAGATTTAAATTTGCAAGTTTAACATCAAAACCATGATTTTTTGTGAGATTTTGAGTCTATAGAGCATACATTTTTCATACTCATTCTATTATGTTTATGAGTGTGCCAACTTGTTTTGTTATTCTAGAACTTGCTTCGATTATGCATGTCGAGACCACACCTTTGATTTGATATACTGAGATGATAAAGGCACTTAGGTTTTAACCCACTTATCCCATAAAAAGCCTACCTTTTTAATTAACCCTTAGTAAACCACGTTGAGCCTAACACACCGTTTCTTGATTAACCCGTTAATGTTAACTCATGACTCATTTTTTTCATTGTGACTTTTTCCCGTTATATTGACTCCTTTTTTATCGAGATTTGATTTGGGTAGTTGCCTAACTATGTTCCTTTGTTTGAATTGTTGAATTTTCTTTCTTGATTTTTATTGTTAAAAGAAGAAATAAAAAATATTGATTATTAATTAGTTATTTTTTAATTCAGCTTGAACAGTTAAATTAATATTTTAAAAAAAAGCTCGTTTTTTATTCATGTTTATTCTTGATTGATGCACTTGTTTTTAATTCAGCATTTGTTTATTTTTTCTAGTTTGGTAATTTATCAACTCGATCTCAATTATAACCAACTTTTCTGGCCTTTCTCCATACCCTTAACCTAAGCCTCATTACAACCTCTTAAAGACCTTTTGATTGGTGTGTCATATCCTTTTATAGTGGTAGAGATTTGATTTTCAAGCAAGCCTATGGTAATGACATTTCTTGTTCGACTGTTGAGTGCTTATTTCTTGAACCTTAAACACTTTGAGTGCTTTGAGTGAATCTTTAGTGAGGATGTCAATTCTTGTAGATTTTGAATTTAAGTTAATTACTTAGATAAGGGGAGATACATATGTTTTCATGCTATAAAATTTTCGACATGGATTGTTTAAATCTTTAGTTCCCTTTTAGTTGAATTGTCAATGCATGATTATTTGCGAATTATTTCGAAACATTATTGATGAGAATTACAAGTTGAGAAAGATTAACTTTAATTTGAGTTGAGGATTTTGCTTGAGGACAAGCAAACGCTTAAGTGTAGGGATATTTGATAAATGATAAAACTAATGATAAAACTAACATATTTTAATCTCGTTCTTAATGTATTTTTGGATGATTATTTATGTAAATTGGTGAATTTGACGCTTCTAATCCTTTGAATTCATGTTCCTATACTTAGGTGAGCATTTGGGAGCTAAAGAAGTGAAAAATGAGTGAAAATCGAACAAAAATAGAATATTTCAGGAGCCACACGGGTTGGGCCTTCCCACATGGGCTAGACACACGGTCGTGTGAGATACACGGGCAAGACACATGACCATGTGCCAAACCGTGTCGATTTCGCAACTTGCTTCCCAAACATGCAAGAAAACACAATTTTTAGGCTTTTTGAGCATTCTAAAGTCTATAAATACCAAATAGAAGAAGAGATATGAGGGGCATCATAGAGTATTGAAAAAATTAACTCGAAGAACACCATTAGAGTCAACTCTAAAGTAGATTTCTATCAAGACCGAAGACCTCCTTTTAATTTCTTCTGAAGCTTTTATGAGTTTCTTTGTTTCTTGTGGTTTTTCTGACTTTGAGATGTTTTTATTCAAAACTATGAACTAATTCCCTAGATACCTAAGGAAGATGAAACCTAAGATGAATTTTATTATTTGATTTATGTTTTACGCGATAAATACTTGATTCTTGTTCTCAATTATGTGTACTTATTTTTTATTTTAATTTTTCTAGGATATTAATTCATGTTTAATGTGCTTAATTCAGTGGAGGAAAAGTCCTTGTTTAAGAGTAGACCGAGCATAATTGAGTGAATTTGCATGCAATCCTAGAAATAGAATGACATAAACCTACTAGATTAGAGTCAAATCTAATAAGGGAATCCATAGATCGAGTTAATGCAACGATAGGGGCTTTAATTAGAAAGATATTTCAACTAATCAACCTAGAGTCAGTTGCTCTTACTCTCAAAAGAGATGTTAGCATAATTTAGGGATTTTTACGGATCAAATTACCAAGTGAATAAATTGTTTAATTTAGATTCATAATAATAGATGAAGTCTAGGTGGATTCTTTCTTGGGTATTGTTTCTCTCATTGGTTATCATTCAGTTATTTTCCTAATTTATTTTCTGTTGAGTTCTTAGTTAAATTAGTTTACTAATTTTTTTTAAAACCTATCACTTTAAATTGTCGGCTAAATAATACAAAAATGATAATTACTGATACTTTTAGTCATCATGGATAGGATATCTCTACTCACCATAGCTATACTATTTATCCATAGGTGCACTTGCATTTGCTGTATTTTTAGTTAGTCACATGAGACACATCATGCTCTTAAGAGGCATGCTTGTTGACTCCTTTTAATGAGAGCACCAAATGTTATGGATGAGAAAGTTTTGTAGTATACAATGATGCGGGTTCATGAGCGGTGCGAGTCTGTGGTGAGGTAAAAGATGATGAAGACATGTGAATGCCCTCAACAGAGGTGAAGAAGGACTCATGTCTGCTATAATGATAACTTCATCCTTGCAAGATGATCTTGGATGAATAATCGCATTTGCTTGTGGTGAAAGTCTAAGATGATTGACATTGTCAAAGTGTGATCTTTAGTGAAGAGGACCTCGGACGAGTGACGATGTCAAAGATGTTGTGAATGAGTGACCAACACTTGTGGAGGAAGTCCTAGATGAGTGGCAACATCAAGGATGAAGGGGATGGTTTTCCTTCATAGTCGTCTTGTGGAAAATGTCCCTTAAGCACCTTCATTGAGGAGAAAAATATGAGAGGGCACATGAGGTTATCCTCCAAGATGCATTTCAACAGTTAAGCCAACCATTGGATAAAGATAAAAAAACAAATGAATAAGCTACGTATGTGAGAACGATATGCTTATGTTGCAAATGTGACGAGGTAGGATGCCTTCAAACGATGTTTTAGCCTTAAATAATGGCTTTTGTTGATAAGGGCTTAGAATCGTAGAGGGTGAGAGAGATTTCTAGAGAGATATGCTCTTAAGAGTGAAATGTGTTGTTGAAGGATGTGTTGTTATGTTAAAGAGGGGAGACCTCCTTATATATATTGTTGCTTGTGGCTAAGAAACTTGTCAATTGGTGCAAGTTGTTGCCCACATGCCTTTCTCTCAATGGGCAAAAGGAGAGGTGTATGCTTTTAATTGTGGCGTTGTTCACCTACACCTGTTAATAGGCCTTTTAGGCCCTTTCCTTAAGGGTGGACTTTTAAGCCCAAGAAGTGGACTTCCATATCCAACTAGTGGTCATTGAGCCTAACAATAGGCTCTCACGGCCAAAGAGACTCTATAGGCCAGAGAATGGGCATCAAAACCCATTCTTATTAGGTTAAGTTAAGAGTCTTTATTTAGTTTGAGCTAGCAATTGTGTCGAACATTCAGCGTCTCAACATGGTTCAAGAATTATGGTGTACATTAAGGGTCTGTTTGTTTGCCAGTAAAATGTTTTCCGAAAAATGATTTCTGAAAAATGATTTACTTTTCTAGAAAATAATTTACTAAAAATATTTTCTGGTGTTTGGATGAATCTGTGTAAAATATTTTACATTGTTTGGCGATTTCAAAAATATTTTTTGGAAAAGTTGTTATTACATATATTAATAAATTTATATACATATTAATAAATTTTTATATTTTTAAATTGTTTTACATATATTACAATGATTTATTTATAAATAAATAACTCAAATTAAATATATAATAATATTCAATTATTAAGCTACAATATTAACCGTCATAAATTGAAAACAACTAAAGTCAAATAAATTATTTGTAATTGTGTTAAAAAATAAAAAAAACAAGGATTGAATAATTATAAATTAGCTTCCAAACCACAATTAATACTAGAAATTAAATATTATCCAAATGCATAATTAGTAGTACACCATATAATAACAACAACATTGTCCAAGTGCATAACTAATATTACACCACATAAAAGTATCAATATCTTCAACCTTGGGAAAATTTTTCAAGCCAAATTTTTTTATGCTTCTTACTTTTAACTAAAAATACTTTGGTCTCGGATTCATGACTCACTAGATAATCAAACACAGAACACAAGAAGTCATCATCAAATCCTTCTTCCTCCATCGACATCACTTCTTCGTAAAGCTGTGTTGTATTATCCGCAATAAATTGTTCCAAAGCATTAGCAATTTTGCCAAGTTGTTCACCCACAAATTTAATTTGTTCATCAACGACAATTTCTTGAACATTTTTTTCTTTTACGTTTGGATGTACCAGATTAATATAATTTTCTCTTTCATAATATCGATTTACACGAGGGTGAGAAGTAATTTCCTTCCTAGTTTTTTATTTTTTAATCCAAAGAGCCCCAAAAGCTAAAACTGAAGCCACGACTCCGACAATTGCATTTTGATGTTGATTACGATCCATCTACACAAAATAATGTCACACAATTATTTGATTACTACAAAAAAGATGCAAGATTTTCATAAGATCACATATTAAATGTTACCATGACTAAAGTGCATACATACATATCAATCTAATTATAACTGCATTAATAATTTTTTATTAATGAATGCAAACATACTGGCAAAAACTATTAGTAAATTTTTAATCATCCGAGATAAAAATAAAAAAAATTATCTAAGGTTATTGGAAGAAAAAATAATAATTGGATATTAATGTTCTAAAAAAATTTAAGGAATCACATTATAAGTTATAATTTTCAATATCAAAATCAGATTTTGTTTATGCTTGGCCATGAATAAATAAAAAAACACTATTTAGTATTTGCTTATAAAATAATCGAGTGACTGACATTGTAAAAGCCCGATTTAGGGCTTAGTTGGAACAGTGGTTTTGCGACCACAAATTCGAAGAGGAACAATTTATTTTTACTATATTTTTATGGTCTACAATTTCACAGAAAGATTTCGTGAAAATTTCGTTCGAAAATTTTGACATTTGGGCACTCAATTTAGTCAAAAGGACTAAATTGTAAAAAGTGCAAAAGTTGAGTTTTATTTGTTAAAGGTATTTAATTGTTATGGAATTATAAATTATGGGTCCTTACGTGGTAATTAGACCATTAGTTAGTGATGGACAAAAATGGACAAGAAATAAGTGAAATAGGATTTTTTTTAAGTAAGGGCATTTTGGTCATTTAGAAAATAAATAGAATTAAAATGGGAAAAAGATGTAAAAAATGGTGTTATCATATTTGCTTGCTGCTGAAACTTTAAGGACTCCATAGCTAGGGTTTTTGCCACTTTCAAGCTTGATTGTAAGTGCATTTTAGCCCTGTTTTTAATGTTCTTTGCATTTTTGATATTCTCGTAGCTCGATTTATCTATTTCTACTATTATTTTGAGCTAGGGTTGAAATTTGAAAAATTACCCATGTGTGAAATGTATGTATTTTTATTTTTTATGGAAGAATATGAAGCTAGAATTTATGTTAAACAACTTTTGCTAGTCGATTTTAAGTGAAACCGAGCAAAATAACATAATCAGTAAAAATATTTAATGTTCATAAGTAAGAGTTAGAGTGAGAATTTGACGTTTCCATAGAAGGGAAAAGTGTTCAGCATGTTATAAAACATAAGAATAAGGAATAAAATTTAATTTCCAAACTTTGGGGTAAAATGTAAATATGCAAAAGTTTAGGGACAAAATTGTAATTTTGTCAAAAGTTGAGTAGAGGATTATTTTGATAAATGTGAATATTAAACAAGCTAAATTTGCTATTATAGGTCAAGAAAGACGTGGAATTAACCTCGATAAGGGAAAGGAAAATATTGTGGATTGAATTGCAAAATTCCTATATTTTGCACCGAGGTAAGTAATATGTAATTAATACATTTTTTATAACTATTTCTGATATTTTGTTATAATATATGAGAAATGGTTGAATATGGAATAGTTATATAACAATTAGAAATTTAGAATTTATAGTTGAATGAATTAAAATCTGCTTGAATTGTGGATATATCATTGACAAGTAATAAGTGAAGTAGTTGAATTGAATTATTAAATTTGTTATGGGATTGGACTGAAATATTGAAATTGTAATTTGTGTACAGATAAATTGTAAATCCCTGAAAAGTAAGAATCTCCGTGGGACTGTCGGAATAAGAAAGGCTTGAATAAAGTGCCTATAAACACGTGTGTAGTACTAAGTGCAGGCTACTACGTGTATCGATAGATAATGGTCACATGTGTAGTACTATGTGCAGTCTACTATGTGTACCGGAAGGCTTTGGTCACGTGTGTAGTATTATGTGCAGGCTACTACGTGAACCGAAAAGTTTGATCACATGTGTAGTACTATGTGAAGGCTACTACGTGTATCGAATGATAATAATTACACGGGTGGTACTATGTGCAAACCACCGAATATTCGCTATGATACCGACGTGTTCAACGGGATATGAGTATTGATAAACAAATATGAGTATGTGATTGAAGTGTGAAAATTTGCTAAAGAGTAACTGGAGTGATGAAGTTTCGTACTATGCTTACAAAATAAATTGTTGTAATGTTATGTAAATGAATGAAATTGAAACAGAACAGATTCAAACAGTGGAAGTGATGTTAGTTTGAAAATTCACCAAAAATTGTATAAATTGAGTTATTGGTTGAATGAGATATGGAATTAAATCCTAATGAGTTTACTTTCGTATAAAAGAAGCAGATCAAGCAAAAGAGTTGTATATTTTGAGATATTTGAATTTTAGTGAGGCAGGGTCGGATTGATTTTGGAATCCCCTGTTATGACTTGGAAAAATCATTAAAAATTTTACAAAAATAATTATGAGATATAATTTATATGCTTAGAATCCTTAATGAGTCTATTTTCAAAATAAACAAACAAAAATATCATCCAAATTCTGTATAGTGAGATAATTCATTTTTAGTGAAGAGAGGTCAGAGATGTTGAGCAGTGAAACAGGGGTGACTTTAAAGAATAAACTATACTAATTGGACAAGTAAAAATTCTGAAAATTTTATGATAAGATGGTATATGAGTCTAGTTTCAAAAAAATTTACAAAACTTAATTTGGAGTTCCGTATCTCTAGATAAAAATAATTTAGTGACTACGATGCAGAAAAACAGTTTCCTGGAATTTGAATAAATATCAAATTTATGGTTGATTAAAATTATGTTATCATTTTATCAATTACATACTACTTACTAAGCTATATGCTTACTTCTCTTTCTTTTTCTTGTTTTATAGTGTTATAAATCATCTCGAATTGGACGAGTCGGGGATCATCCACACTATCTACATCTTTTGGTATTTTGAAACCAATATTTCGAATTATGGCATGTATAGAAGACTTAATGTTAATGTGATGTATATATATACTAATTACTACTTAGCTTAAGATGTTAATGTATATTAATTGATAGGTTGTTTCTTTAAAAATGCTAGCGAGGTTACTTTGAATGTCGTGAATGATTTAATTATGTTTAAGTATATAGCTGTATTAGTTGAAATATTGAATTGGTTTGAGATTGCGTTTTGAAAATTTGCATGAGGGATTAGACATTTGTAAAAGGGATTATGTCAAAAATTTTATAAAAAAACTTTGATTGTATGAAAATATGTATTTTATGTTTGATAATACTTTTTACCCTGTTTCGGCGATGAACACGGGTAAGAGGTGTTACAAACATAGTTATCGAAAAAACAAAATAACGGATTTTCAAATATAAACAAAATAATGGTTTTATATATTTTCAAATGACACAGTAAAATCCTTATTAAAAATTCAAAGTCTAATAATTCCATGGGAACCTTTAGCAAGTAAAATCCTATATTAAAAATTAAGCATATACAGATTTCAGAAGGTCACTCTTCTAAAGAAAGTCAAGTGTTTTATTATAATAAAAACAAAGCATAAAAGCAACTTTTGAAACCATTTCTAGGCCTCAGCTTCTTAGAAACACATCTTCAGCAAATAAATCATATACAAGCTGAGCATAGTAAAGAAAATGCAGAAATTGAAACATAGGAAGCAGCTACAATTCAATTGTCTTTTCATTAACAAGCATTCAACAGCCAAATTAAGTAAACTAGAGGACTTTAATTCCTATAGGAATCAAATTGCCATATCATTTTTACTCGACAAAAATATTCAATGAAAGCCAGAAATAACCAATTGAAACAATAGCCCTTTAGCCATTAATTCTTCGCACAGAGCTCTAGGTATCCATTAAGTTAAATCTAGAAATTCAATATATGTTGAACTGAACAATAAGGGATTGAAACATAACCTACCAGTATCAAAGGAAGCTGCAAATCGAGAAATTAAGATAGTTAAATCATAAATGTTTTCACCCTTCAAACACAAGCCAAAGAGCCCATTCTGATGAAACAGAGGCATCAATGTTACTTAAGGGCCTTCCTTTGTAATCAAACATGCTAGATATCAAATGAACATTCATCACCCCTTTTCTCTAGCATCAAATACTAACAAATTTAACTTCTAACTAGATAAGTAATAAACATAGGGTCCGAAAATTCTTTCTATTTTGACTACATTTGATGTTGTTAGAACATCAAAAGCATGGATTAAAATCTAAGCTGCGACCAACGACATAGTAAGTGGTAACCAGAGAAGACTGTCGGCATAGATCAGTGAGAGCAAGTTACTATTACCGCGACAGAGGTGACATTCAGCATAACCAGGGGCCAAAATCTTTCAGTTCCTATTCCCAACCACCAAATATATGAGCAAGAAACCAAGAACATAAAGGAACTAACCCAGAAACCGATTCACAAAACTATGGACAAGAAATTTTAAAAATAAAAATAAAAATAAAAAGATCAAAAATTTGCAGAAACCAACACATCTACTACAAAAACTTGCAGAAAAAAATATATTTTATCAATGAACTAAAATATCTGAAACCGCTAACACATCCACTTCAAAAACTTGCGAAACCAACAGATCCCCTACAAACCAAACTCGAGCGAAGAAACCCCTAACCTAGAGCTTGCAATTTTACCTTCGATGAACCAAAGAGAGGTGAACCAAGACGCTAACGAAGCAAGCAAAGAGAAGAGGTGAACTAGCGAGAAGACGAGGCGAGATGGTGAGGTCAGAATTGTTAGGGTGAAGAGAGTGAAGAGAGGAGCTGTGGAAAATGTCTTACCCCATAGAAATCGGTAAGACGTTTTCTGGAAAGAATGAAATGATTTTACCCGTGTTTTGGAAAATGTTTTCCTTAGGAATTCATTTTCCAACAAAACAAACACCGTAAAATCTGGAAAACGTTTTTCGAAAAATATTTTCCCCTATCAAACAGACCCTAAATCAAATCCAAAATCCCTTCTACATCAACCAAACAATATAGTACTATTAAGGATTATTCCATTCAACCAACCAAATTATATAATATTTATTGCTTATTTATTCTATTTCCACCAAATAACTATTTCAATATGAAAAAAAAATTAATTACTATTTTATTTTATTTGAGGTGTGGTTATAATTAACCAAAAATTATGCGGATGTGGAGTTATATATGTTGAGCGGAATTAATTAATGGGAATTTTAACCTTCGAAGTGGAGGGAAGGTGTCTTGATGTGGTGGAAAGAGGATGCCCAAAGAGAGGGGGAGGGGGAGAGTCATTATCACAACACGTCATTGATATATTCTAGGGCCCTCCTTATGGTAAAACGAATCTTTTCTTTCTTGAATTGTTTCCCATTGAGTTCTGTCAAGCGCCGACAATCTCCTAGGCTGGACAACTTAACTTCATTAGTACAACTTGTTTCCATCTGTACAACATTATATTGTGCAACTTCCATTATTTTTTATTATGATAAATCAAGTTTACTATTGTCATTTTCTACTTGTTCACGACATTATACGTTCAATCCGTTATGATAAATTAAGTTTCATATTGTCATTTTCTACTTGTAAAGGAAATATATTTTTTCTAATCCAACCATTATTTAACATAATTGTACCAAAAGGAATTTATAGAGAAGGGGAGTTGAGATTTAGACAAGAGGTTGGTGGGCCTGCTCCTCTTAATTTGGTGTATTTTTTGCAACATTTTTAAATATTTATATTCCTATTAAAAAAGAATTATTTATGGCTCTCAATTTTTAAAATATAGTAAAATACAATATAAAAATAAGAAGTTTGATTTTATAAATTTGGTAAAAATATGTCTGAAACTTCGTTAATTCACTTCTCTACTTTGCTTTTTAATATTCGTGTAGATATATATTAATGAGGAAGGAGATGTGAAATTTGAAATTCAGTGTTTATATTTTTATTTTTAAAATTTTGTATTTTTTAAGTTTTGTAATAGTTAATATTATTAAAATATTTTATTAAATTTATTAGTATGATATTTTAAATAAAAATATTTATTTAGTAACCTAATAAATAAAAATGATATGAACATAATTTTAATAAAATAATTTTAATATGATTAATAATTGGACTTAAATTTTGAAATTTTAAAATAAAAAATTAAACTTCTAAAATAAAAATACAAATACTAAATTTTAAATTTTAAATTTTAAATTTTAAATTTTGAAAATTATAAATACTTATTTCAAGATGGTGGTATTAATATAATTAAAATAATGTTATTATTCCTTTGACAGAACAAATTCATACAGTGAAAAGTCAACCTGAAAATGCTAAGATTGTGGACTATTATCATCCCAAATTTGCAAATATCGAGCATTTTAAGGTGTGATTGTTTTAAAAATATAATTTATGGAAAATATTTTTAATTTTTTTATGAGAAATAGTTTGATAATAAAAAAAAGATCTTCTTTTGGAAATTTACTTAGGACTAGTTTGGCAATACTTTTGAAAAGTGTTATAGAAAAGTGCTTTTGAGAAGTGTTTTTGAAAAGTTTGGTTTAAAATTTGAGTGTTTAGTATTGCTGTCAAAAAGTGCTTTTCAGAAATAAAATGTCCATTTTAGACATGTTATTATCAAGTAACAAATATGTATTTAAATAATATTTAAATTAGTTAATATTATTATATTTTAGTAAGAATATAAAAAATCATTATAACTTGTTGTTAATATTTTAATATATGAAATATAAATTTTAAATATTTTAAGCAATAAATATTAATTATTTATAAAATTTAATTAGAATATATAAACTATATTTTAAATATTTAAATATAACCATTAAATATTTATAATTAGTATTTTAAAAAATATTTTTTATTTTTAATTAATGATTTTAACACATTTGTAATTAAGCACCAATAAAAAAAAGGAAAGTACTATGTTATTGGAGGGGTGAAAAAGTAATTAAGCACCAAAAATGCTTTTGGGAGAGGAAAAGCTATACGACGATGCCGCCCGTTTTCATTTCATGGAAGTCCCCGGCAGAGGAGAGGGCTGTAGGTGATGGCGCGTTTTTTTTGCTTCTTCTCTAGAGAGGGGCGCTGAAAGCATTCCTATTTGGTCGTGCATGGCAGCTTTTAGTATAAAAAAAAGGCGGTTTTCCGAAAAGGAACCAGCCCAGCCTCCTCAAGAAAGCTTGGCTTGGTAGGGGTGAGATCATTAGATCATTAGTGAAAGAAGGACCAACAACGATAAAGCTAAAAATTTCAGCCAAAAGCAGCTTGTTCTGCACAGCTTTTCTTCCAAAAATACTTTTGGAGTCAGAAGTGTTTTTTTTAAGTAATGAAGAATTGGCCCTTACTCTTTTAAAAACGGTAAATTATTTTTCAAAAAATTTATGAGTAATTTGATTTTCATATAAAATTAATTTGAATAAAATCTAATATTATTATATTAATAACATTTTTTATTTTTCATTTTTAAAATATTAAAATATTGATATCAAATAATATAATTTTTAATATTATTAAATATACACATTTAATTATTATTCAATAATATATTAAATTATTAATATTATTTATTATTTTAATAAAGTATTTAATATTAAAAATTTATTTCAATAATAAATATATACTTCAATTTATAAATATTTAGTAATAAATATTTTCTAGCAAAATATATTAATATTTTAATAATATAAATATGAATACTTGTTTAAATTATGATTAACTTAATGTATCTCTTTAGGTCTAATATGTAACTATCCACTCTCATCTATTTAATATATGTAACTTCATGTTTTAATTATTCTTTATTTATTATTAATTTTATATAATATATTAAATATAAAAATTTTGCTTGTCACAAAGAAACAATTTTATAATATTTTGTAACAAATATGATTTATGTGCGTTTGTTTTACTAACAATAACTTTTAAAAATAATTTCAAAAAATATCAAACAACGGAAATTAATTTATGCAGAATGATTCAAATGTCAGAACCCATTTTTTAAAAATTATTTTCTAAATGTTTCTTCAGTAAAACAAATTATCTTTAATATCTACAAGTTGATTTTGTTATGATTTTTAAAAAAAAAAGCGTAATTTCCTACACAAAAAGTATCTATATGGGCGGAGTCAAAATATTTTGATCGTTGAACAAATTTCGAAAAATTAAAACTTTTAAAAGAATTTATATGAATTAATACATAACACGATTAAATGTAAAAGTATTAAATAAATATTTAAATATAGTAATTAAATAAATTTGAATCCTAAATACAAAATTTTCATAAAACAACCATATTATTAGTATTAGACTAATAGTTATTCATACAAGCTTAATTTTCTAATTAATAGGACAAATAAAATTATTTTTACACATATCATTTTATCACTTGAGTTGAAATAAAATTTCATTTTGTAATTCTCGACGATGGTTACGGGATCTTCACAACCATAAAAGTTAATCATAAGGTCTTTTTCTATAACTGGTAGATTTATAAGTTTTCCTCGATTCATTCTTACATGAATTGTTGAAAACGAAAACAAGTATATCAAAATAAAAATCTAATAAATTGACTAATTCAAAATTTACAAATTAACGATTTTTAATTCCTGAATATCCAACTCACCAATTAATTCTTTATAACGTATTTTATTTGTCTTTGATAAATAAGATAGTAGTCGTTGACGTTTTCCTAAAATTTTACGTAGACCTACGCTTTTTAGTATCATGAGAATTCAATATGTAAAACACAAGATGAAAACAAACACAATATGCACAAAATCACACCAACAACAATAATTCTTAGACAAAATGTTATTTCTTAATTTATATTCAAGAAGTACAAGATTATATAGAAAATTAATCCTAATTTCTTCAATGATTTGTATTAATGTTATCTTAAAAACATCAATCAATTAAGATATTAGTAATCTCATACAAAATCAAAATCTCAAAATCATTCCATCAATAAAATTAATATTACATAAAAACCTAATTTATCACAAGTAAAGCCACAATTTTAATTTTGTTAGAGATTCATCAATAAAACTTTAAAAGAAAAGAGGATTTGTTACCAAATTAGAGAAACCTACTTAAAAGTATTGAAGGGTTGATAATTTGTTTTGTAAAAATTATGGAGTAAGTGTGAGAGGATGAGAAAAGTTTTGAGAAAAATGATGAATGTTGAAAATAATAATAAAATAAAAAAATTATATTTTAATGGGTATTTATCAAATACTTTTTTAAGGGATGAATAACTTGATTTATTACTTTTTTTTCTTAAAATTTCTTTGTAGGGGTAAATTGACCACATAATGCTCCACCACTGTGTGTATTTCAATTGCTAAAATGTGTGGTTTTAATTGTTTTAGGTATTAAAATTATCTCTCTCTATTTTGTGAAATGTTTTTTTCTCTGTCTTTTGACACGTTCTTCTACTGTTGTTAGCACGCTTTCGCCTCTTATTTTGCTTGTTGACTATTTTCTTTGATTTAGTCATTATTGTAGTAAAGACCATGGAGGATTCCATAGCAGACCTGTCACTTGAAGATGATGATGAAGAAACCATTCAATTGGGGGTCGAATCTTTAGAGCGTGAAACCTCGTATGCCAATTATTTTCTGGGAATGTTTCTTACCTCTAGTGTAGTTAATTTCCAAGTGATGAGGTCGACTTTGGCTAATGTTTGGCATTTGATAGAGGGAGTTTCAATCTCAGATCTAGGCAATGAAAGATTCTTATTTCAATTTTATTTTGAAGTCGATGTGGACAGAGTTGAAAAAAATGGGTCATGGAATTTTAATTCTTATCTATTAGTGTTACATCGGTTAAAGGAAGGGGAAGACCCTTTATCTATTCAATTAAATTGGGTAGATTTTTGGATGATTATCCATGATCTTCCCCTTGGTTTCATGTCTAAAGCTATAGCTAAACAGTTGGGTAGTTTCATTGGTGTTTTCCTTGAATATGATGCATCAGCAACTCAATTGGGCTATAAAAGAATAATAAGGATAAATGTGCGAATTGATGTTAGAAAACCATTGAAAAGGAAGAAGAATCTTACCCTCTCGAATGATAAGTCGATTTATGTTCGATTTAAGTATGAAAAACTCACTTTATTTTGTTTCCTTTGTGGTAAAATAAGGCATGATGAAAGTTTTTGCCTGATCAGAGCTCACAACCCGTGGCAAGAGTATGTTTTCCATTGGGATATATATTTACGTGCTCAGTCAAGGAAAATTTTGGCTTAGAAGAGTAGATGGTTGGTGGAAGACAATGGTGGTAGTGTTTCAAATTATGGAAACTCCACAAAAAATGTAAAAAAAAAGAGAAATTTTAAGGTTTTACAATCAATTTGTGTGAATCAAAGAGCAAATTCGGGATTTATTTCCAATTATTCCCTCTCAACAAAAGGAATGGACAATGTCCAGTTGACTCCAGGCCAAATAAAAACGGGTGAAATTGTAACACCCCAAACCCGGCCTAGACATTATGGTCGTGTCTCGTGTGTCACATTGAAGTATCTCTCAAAACTTAGACTTGTTGATAAAACTCGTTTCTTAATTCTGGAAACCTCTTTAATAATGTGTTGATTTAAAACGCGGAAGCATTTGAAAACTTTAACATTTAAAGCCCGTGTCTTTGAAAAACCGTAATTATTTGAAAATTTGTTTTCATCTAACTAGTAGTATAATATATGTAAGTAAAGCCCAATTAAAGTTAACAAAACAAATTAAAGGCCTTATTACAAAAACAAAACCCAAAAAATTAATAAATTTAAAAAAAATGCCAATGTAAACATCAACAGTAGTTGTGTGGCCACCTCCAAGTCCCTCGCGGCCCCGAATCGCCTATGACTGAGGATTACCTGCACAGTTAAAAGGAAAGAGTAAGATTTCGAAACTCAGTGTGTAATCTCCTACCAAACAGTCCACATACAACATGCAATAACAGTCTGGGCCTGAGCCCTATTCAGTAACAGTACCGTGTGGGCCTAAGCCTAGTACAGTAACAGTGAATGGGCCCTAGCCCAAAACAGTAATCAGTACAATGCAGTTATGCAACCCATCCCAATCCAGCCAACACACCACTCTGTACCACCAACACACCATGTGGGGATAAAATCGACCCACCCAGCCAACACACCAATAACGCAGCAGAGCTACTAAGACAATGACGCAAAGAAAGTCGCCAAGAATAATAATACAAAGAAGGTCGCCAAGAATAAAGATATGTGGCAAAGCCATCAGTACAGTATACTTCCCCTATATCAGAATCTCAACCCCATGCAATATGTCATGTCATAAATCATACGTGTATACAGTAGGTCACACTCAGTAACAGTCATATATATAACATAGAGCAAATCGGTCATACAAACATTTCAACTCCTAGGGGTATAACAGTCATTTTACCCTTCAGGGGTATCTCAGTAATTTTACCCTTTAGGGGTATTTCAGTAATTTTACCCTTCGAGGGTATTTCGATAATTTTATTCTTCGAGTGTATTTCAGTAATTTTACCTTTTAAGGGTATTTCAATAATTTTACCCTTCGAGGGTATTTCAGTCATTTTACCCACGATTCGTAAGTTGGGCTTACCACTCGAGTGTTCGCACGCCCGTGTGGTCTCAAATGTCATGTTTACAGCTTTTCGGCTTTTCGCCGATCTACGGTTACAGTAGGGTGATTGCACACCTGATTGCGAAGGCGCACCTAGATCCACGAACACCCAAAATCTGCATTCAAACACGTTTACCATTAATCGCTAACAATAGGACTAATCTCCTTCTTTTACATCCATGATCAAAACTAAACTAATACTTACCTCGACTAACAAAAATGGCTTAGCCGACTTTTACAACCGATGAAGATTGACTTCAAACTTGTTGACAGATATCTGCAATACAACAATCTCATTAAACAGTATTGTTTAATCAAGTGGTTGAAATCCACACATGACCATATGCAGAACCATAGAACATTCGGCCTTCACATAAAGGAAGACTAGCCTACCTACCTTGATCGAGGAATGAGAGAGTGATTTTGACGACTTCACAACGCTTACACTGCACCACTCTTCGAGGAATACCTTAATACCGCAACAAGGAGCACATCGAGAGAAAGCATCAGTAGTTGGTAATCAAAGATTACAAAGAAGGGTATTTGGTTTTAAGATAAGGAAAAGAATAGAACAGACTTACAGAAGAGAGGAGTGTAACCACTTACCGATAATCAGAACCCTGCAGCACAGTAACCGCAAAAAGTAGCAAAGAAAGATCAATGTAAAGAACGATACTACGAATGATAATGTTCGGCTACACTACACTCAAAAAAAATTATCTCGGTCAAAAAGAATAAAAGAAGGTTGAAATCACAAACAGTAAAAGAAGGTTATTCGGTCAATGGAGAAAAAAGGAGAAGAGGAAAAAGATTCGGCACACAAAGTAAAGAAAAGGGAAAAGAGAAGGGGAAAATTGGCAACAAGAGAAGAAGAAACTGAAAAGAAAGAAGAAAAGAAAAGATGAAGGAAGAGAGTGTGTTCGGCCAAAAAAAATAGGTAAAAACAACCCGATAGGTACCCCAAAACTAACAAAAAATGGCACCTAAAAGCAGAGAAACAAATACGCAAAACCGACTGAAACCACACTAGCAGAGGAAAAAAAACTTCAACCAAGCTGATTACCTCAGTGCCACAGACCAAAATCAGCACAAGCATACTCGATACGGCACACAACTCCTTGATTTTATCCTAAAATCTCTCCCCTTATCGCTCCTTGATTCTCTCCAACCAATCACAACCCCACTATTCTCTCCATGATACACTCCTCCATTCAAATTCCATAGCATTTCAGTCAAACTCCACCACCTCACTGCACAAGTGATAAAAATACACACTCTTTAGTGCAGCATAGGACTCGAACCTCAGACCTCAAAGGAACTTCACACGCCACCTTTCCACTATACCACAGGCTCATTTTTTGACATAAAACCAACACTAATATTTATAAGGCCTACTTGCCTATGTCTAGATTCACTTAAGAGCAAAAATTAAAAATTCTGCAAAAGCCAAGACTTGAACCTAGGCTTTCCAAACACTCCCATACACACCCAAATCACTTAGCCATTAAAGCAAACAAGAAATTTGTGACAAATCATACAAAAATTAGAGACTTAAATTTTGGGGTGTTACAACTCTACCCCCCTTAACGAAATTTCGGCCTCAAAATTTACTTGGTCAGAATAGGTGAGGGTTTTGTTGCATCGCCTCTTCGAGTTCCCACGTGGCTTCTTCTGAACTGTGATTATGCCAAAGCACTTTAACTAGAGAAATTGACTTCTTCCTTAGTACTTTAATCGCACGGTCTAAAATCTACATAGGCTCCTCCTCGAAAGTCAGATTTGGCCTAACATCGATATCCTTAATTGGCACTACGTGTAGATGATCAGAGCGATAACGTCTCAGCATGGAGACATGAAACACATCATGAATCCGATCCAACTCTGGAGGTAACTCAAGCTGGTATGCAATCGGTCCCACATGTTTCAGTATACGGTAAGGCCCAATGAACCTAGGGCTAAGCTTACCCTTCCACCCAAACCTCAATATCATTTTCTATGGGAAGACATTGAGAAATATGAAGTCCCTCATAGAATACTTAATCTCTCAACGTTTAAGATCCACATAAGACTTCTACCTAACTGATGCTTCCTTCAACCGATCTCGAATCAGTTTTACCTTTTCTTCAGTATCAGAAACCAACTCTGGCCCCAGAACTCGCTGCTCGCCCAACTCAGTCCAACAGGTGGGAGTACGACACCTACGACTATATAATGCTTCATACAGTGCCATTTGAATACTGGACTGGTAGCTATTATTATATGGAAACTTTCTTAGCGACAAATAATCTTTCCAGTTGCCTCGGAAATCCACTACACAACACATTAACATATCCTCCAGAATTTGAATCACCTTCTCTGACTAACCATCAGTCTGGGGATGAAACGCAGTACTAAAGTCTAGTTTTGTACCCAAAGCCTCGTGTAAATTCTTCTAAAATCGAGACGTAAAAGAAGAATCTCTATCAAATATAATAGAAATCAGTACCCCATGTAGTCCTATAATCTCAGCTACATATAGTTTAGCCAACTTCTGCAAAGAGTAATCAGTACGAACTGGTATGAAGTAGGCAGATTTAGTCAATCGATCTACAATAACCCATACCAAATGATGCAATTGAGACCCATGAGCTATCGAGTGTTAATGATATTTCCCTTGAGCTACCAAAAGGACCCATTACTCGAGCTAGAGCTAATAAGTTCAAGAATGCAATTTCAACTTTGGTGGATCGAGTTTGGGGTGAATCCGTGGCTGTTCTACTTGAAAAATCATGGGCCAGCAAATTAAGCAATCCGTGCAATCTACTTCAAGTTCATTCAGCTCACTCTTAGCTCAATCAGCTCATTTTAAGCTCATTTGCGTTTATATTTATTTTGCTGGAATATTTATTTAAGTTGTTAGTTAAATTAGTTAAGTTAATTAATTGAGTCTAATTTCTGGTCAAAATAATTATTGAATGTTATTTAATATGTTCTAATTAGTATAGTGCCTTAAATATGTCTTAAACTACAACAAATATTTATTTAGTTGACCGAACTAAATGAGCAGATTTTTATATTCATATGTCATCAATTTAATGTATTTGTTGCATGAACTAATTTGTTGATTTAATTTGGTGCGTGAATCTCCTTGACTGGCATGGGTGCATGCACCTAAGGTTCATTGTATTTGGCCGAAACATGCATAGGCACTCCCAAATGAATATTCAGCTGAATTTGCCATCCTTAATCATATACATGCAGCTCATTTTTAGTGTTCACATGAAGGACTATTCAGCTGATGACGTTCACACACATTTGACTATTCAAAATCGACTTTTCACATTTGTGTGGCTGTTCAAAACTCTCTTTAATGTTCCTATCTTTTCAGCCAACAAGTGCCAATTTATGGAGTTATTTAAGGGCATGGCCGAATCTAGACATGGCCATTGGGTTGACGGTGCATTCACCTCTACAAGGTTCATTTGCTTAATGTTTAAGTTGCCCCTTGGAGCTCCCATTCAGCCGAACCTTACTAGTGAATTAATTCTGGAATGTTCATGAATTTTCTTAGCTATTGAGTATGTCTATTTGGCTAGCTTATGGAAGACTATAAATATATGTTTGTTAAATTGTAAAAGGACTTTTTCCATTTTGATTATTGAATTAAGTATTTTGTGAGAATTTCTTCTCTAAATTTCGTCCAAAGACTTCGTTGGCTTATCTACTAGTTAGTGGCGTCAACCTTGTTCTTTGCAACCCGAACTTATCACTTTCAACCAAAGTGTGGCGTTCAACTATACCGAGGTTCCTATCTTCGATAGATAGTGGGTCAAGGTCCTCTTACATCCTTATTCATCCATCTTAAAGACATATAAGAATCGGGTCAACCTTAATCCTTAATGTTGGTTCATTCTTGTTTTTAAGCCTATCTTCCCATTCCATTTTGAACCGAAAATTCCAAACCATTATTATTTGTTTCCTACCTTTTCTTAGTCTAATTAATTTACAAATCACTTTCTTTAATCTCAATTGAACCTGAAACAACTTCATTGTTCAAGTAAAATGAATTGACTCAAGAAGAACGAAACTTCTTCGTTTGGACGATCGGGCAACAAAAGTGATTCAACTCATTAAACCGAGGCTGGTTCGCATCACCAAATCCTTCTAAGTAGGCGTTAAAGGCAGCCCACTCACAAATCCATGGTTACTCTCTTCCATTTCCAAAGTGGAATCTTAACTGGCTGTAGTAATCCTGAAGGTAACTGATGTTCAGCCTTCACTTGCTGACAAGTTAAACACTTACCCACGAAATCAGTTACTTCACGTTTCAGTCCTGGCCACCAATAAAACTCACGAAGATCTCGATACATTTTATTCCCGGTTGGATGCATAGCATAAGAACTACTATGCGTCTCTCGCAGTATAGACTGCCTTAAATCATTATCCCTCGGTACACAAACTCTCCCACGAAAGCACAATACTCCTTCACTATTTAACCCAAAATTTGAAGTTTTATCATTCCCAAGCTGACGGAAACGAGGAACCAGTAACTCATCCAACAAATGTTTACCCTTAATCTGTTCGATCCATGTCAGTCTAACTTGCAACTCAGCCAACAAGCTACCATCATCAAACAAACTGAGATGAGCAAACATCACTCTCAATTCAGATACAGCCCTACGGCTCTGTGCGTCAGCTACCACGTTAGCCTTACCAGGATGGCATTCAATCGAGCAATCACAGTCCTTAAGTAGCTCTATCCATCTTCGTTGCCTAATATTCAACTCCTTCTTAGTGAGGAGGTACTTAAGACTCTTATGATCTATGTAGATAGTACACTTCTCACCGTAAAGATAGTGCCTCCAAATTTTTAGTACGAATACCACGCAGCTAACTCCAAGTCATGAGTAGGGTAATTCGCCTCATAAGGCTTAAGCTGACGTGACATATAAGCAATCACCTTACCCTCCTGCATCAGCACACAACCCAAACCAACGTGTAATACATCACTATAGACAGTGAATTCCTTCCCAGACTCTGGCTGTATTAAGATAGGAGCCTCAGTTAGAACTTTCTTCAATTTCTCAAAACTTTCTTGCTGCTTATCAGTTCAATTAAACGGTACCTCTTTACGTAACAACTTAGTCAGGGGTGCAACAATCAAAGAAAACCCCTCAACAAAATATCTATAATACCGTGCCAGACCTAGAAAACTTTGAATCTCAGATACGGTCATAGGTGATTTCCAATCCAGTACAGTTCTAATTTTTCGGGGATCAACCGTAATCCCCTCGGCAGATACCATGTGACCCAGAAATGTCACTTCTCGCAGCCAGAACTTACACTTGCTGAACTTAGCATACAATTATTTTTCCCTTAAAATCTGTAGAATAATTCAGAGATGTGCATCATGCTCATCCTTGATTCTCGAATACACCAAGATATCGTCTATGAATACCACTACGAATCGATCCAAGTAGGGCTAGAATACTCGGTTCATTAGGTCCATGAAGGCAGCTGGTCCATTCATCAGCCTAAACGGTATTACTAGGAACTCGTAATGACCATAACGAGTTCTAAATGCAATCTTATACACATCAACCTCTTTAACTTTCAACTGATGGTACCCAGAACGAATATCTATTTTGGAGAAAATCGATACTCCTTGTAACTGATCAAATAAATCATCTATCCTTGACAAAGGATACTTATTCTTAATAGTCAACTTATTTATTTGCCGATAATCGATGCACATGCGATAGTCTCATCCTTCTTCTTAACGAATAGCATTGGTGCTTCCCATGGAGACATGCTAGGTTGAATAAATCCTCGATCCAGCAGTTCTTAAATTTGAGCTTTTAACTCCACCAGCTCCTTTGATGCCATTCTATAAAGGGCAATGGATACTAGATCTGTTCCTGGCAAAAGCTTAATTCCAAATTCAACTTCGCGGCTCAGAAGCAACTGAAAGAGCTCATCAGGAAATACATTTGAAAAATCCCTAACCGTTCTGATATCTCCAACAGAAGGACCTCAAGAATCAGATACACCAACATAGGCTAGAAACGCCCCACAACCTTTGCGAACCAGTTTTCGGCCCTTAATGCAGAGATCACATTAGACAGAAAGTCCCTTCGTTCCCCAATCACAACCACCTCCTCATCCTTATTAGTCTTTAATACCATCGGTTTAGCAGCACAATCCAAATTTGCGCGGTGTTTTACCAACCAATCAATCTCTAAGATTAGGTCGAATTTACCAAACAGTAGCTCCATGAAATTCGCTAGAAATATAACTCCTTGAACCTCTAAGGGCACATCTCTGAACAACTTGTCTACCTTTACCGATTGTCTTAGTGGACTTAACACAGTCATCTCATTAACAGTACTCTCACACATGATACCCAAGGTGCCAGACACAATGCATGCATTGTATGAATGTGTAGACCCTGTATCAATTAAAGTAGTGTAAGGTACATTATGAATTAGGAGTGTCACCGTCCTCACGGCGATGAGCAGCATAAACCAGTTCTGGCTGTCTCGCCTCACTATTACCAACACCTCTGCCGAACATTCCATGACCTCGTCCCACACTATTACCACCTCTAACCTACCCACGGCCTCTCGGTGGCTGCTGACCACCTCTAACTGGCTGAACAAAACCCTGACCTGTAGCTTGCATCTGAATAGGCCTCTGAGGATAATCCTTAACTTGATGCTCCTTAGACCCACATCTGAAACATGCCTCAATCTTCTTCCAACACTCACCCAGATGATATCTCCTACAATCAGTACAAGGCTGAGGTCTTGCAACAGAATCCCCAGCGCGGACTGGCCCATCAAACTTGGCCTTCTTTTTAGGTATTCCAGAAGAACTTGAGGGCTCTGAATCCCTCCTAAACCTACCCCTATCTTTCTCATAGTTCTGGAGCCCAGAGCGCTTCACATCCTCGGCGATTTTTACCTTTTCAACTAGGGAAGCAAAATCTCGCTCCCTCTGCGGAGCTATCAAGACTTGCAATTCATCTCAGAGACCGTCCTCAAATCGCACGCAGCATTCATATTCAGTCGCCACTATCCCACGATCATAGTGACTCAGACGCAGGAACTCTGCCTCATATTCAGCCACAGTTTTATTCCCCTTAACCAAACTCAAGAATTCCCTACTTCGGGTGTCCACATAACTTGCGCCCACATACTTTTCTTGAAATATTGACTTAAAGAAATCCCACGTTAACCGGTCAGCCTGACCCTCTCTCACAGTAAGCCACCACTAATAGGCTTCATCTCGCAGTAAAGACACTGCACCTTTTAGCTTTTGCTCAGAAGTGCAGTCGAGGTCATCCATTATTCTCTCTGTGGCTTCCAACCAGTATTCAGCCACATTAGGGGCCACTCCAGAAACACCCCTGAAAATTTTCACTCCATTTGACCGTAGTCGTTCTGAAATTGACCCACGACCCATAGCACTTGTATTGGTCCCTATGACCCTTTCCAGAATACGGAGCATAGCTTGGGATAGTGTATCATCCCCAACCGCTCAATCGAATAATCCCGACTCAGTAACCAATGAAGCTGGTGCCTCCCTAGCCTCAACATTAGGCATGTGGCCTGATGCCGAAGACCCAACCTTAGCACTTCCTCGGCCTCTGCCACGGCCTCGTGTACCCCTTCCACGAGTACCTCTAGCGCTCATATCGAATAACGTATAATTTGTTTACGAAGTTTTATACATTATTTTATGATTCCAGTAATTATTAATAGATGTCTTATGAAAAGGAAGTAATCAGAGTTTGTTTTTGCAATTTAAGAGTCTCCCTACAGTTTTTAGTTTTCTCTAATCTAAGAGTTTCAGTACAGTCCTACAATCTATAGTAATCTCTCAATATATTTCAGTTTAAGCAATCTACAGTATATAGAAAACTTACAGATTCGACGCTGGAGACTCGGTGTGCCATACATGTAACCTTCAAGAATAATTCAAAAATATTTTCCAAAAATTCCAAATATTTTCAAACCCATTCCACAGTCGAGTTTTGTAACTTGGCTTTGATACCACTAAATGTAACACCCCAAACTCAGCCTAGACGTTATGGCCTTATCTAGTGTGTCACATTAAAATCTCTCTTAAAACTTAGACTTGTTGATAAAACTCGTTTCTTGTTGATAAAAGTCGTTTCCTAATTTTGGAAACCTCTTTAGTAATGTTGAACGGAACACTTAACCAAATGTTTGCCTTATTAACTACTATTATTATATTGAGTTAATTTAAAACGCAGAAGCATTTGAAAACTCTAACGTTTAAAGTCTGTGTCTTTGAAAAATCGTAATTATTTTGAAATTTTGTTTTCACCTAACTAGCAGTATAATATATGTAAGCAAAGCCCAATTAAAGTTAACAAAACCAAATTAAAGGCCTTATTACAAAAACAAAACCCAACAAATTAATAAAATTAAAAAAAAGGAAAATGTAAACATCAGCAGTAGTTGTGTGGTCACCTCCAAGTCCCTCGCAGCCCCGAATCGCCTATGGCTAAGGATTACCTACACAGTTAAAAGGAAAGAGTGAGTTTTTAAAACTCAATGTGTAATCCCCTACCAAACAGTCCACATACAACATGCTATAACAGTTTGGGCCTGAGCCATATTCAGTAACAGTACCGTGTGGGCTAAGCCCAAAACAGTAACAGTGAGTGGGCCCTAGCCCAAAACAGTAATCAGTACAATGCAGTTATGCAACCCATCCCAATCCAGCCAACACACCACTCCGTACCACCAACACACCATGTAGGGATAAAATCAACCCACCCAACCAACACACCAATATCGTAGCAGAGCTGCCAGTAATAATGATGCAATAAAGCTGCCAGTAATAGTAACGCAGCAAGGCTGCCAATAACAGTATATGTGGCAAAGCCACTAGTACAGTATACTTCCTCTATATCAGAATCCCAACCCCATGCAGTATGTCATGTCATAAATCATACGTGTATGCAGTATTTCACACTCAGTAACAGTCATATATATAACATAGAGCAAATTGGTCATATACTCATTTCAACTCCTAAGGGAATAACAATCATTTTACCCTTCGGGGGTATCTCGATAATTTTACCCTTCAGGGGTATTTTGGTAATTTTATCTTTTGAAGGTATTTCAAAAATTTTACCCTTCGAGGGTATTTTGGTAATTTTACCTTTCGAGGGTATTTTAGTAATTTTACCCTTCGAAGGTATTTCGATAATTTTACCCTTTGAGGGTGTTTCGGTAATTTTACCTTTCGGGGGTAATTCGATCATTTTACCCATGATTCCTAAGTTGCGCTTACCACTTGAGCGTTCGCACGCCCGTGTGGTCTTAAACGCCATGTTTTTTACTTTTCGACTTTTCATCGATCTATGGTTACAATAGGGTGATTACACACCTGATTGCAAAGGCGCACCTAGATCTACAAACACCCAAAATCTGCATTCAAACACATTTTCCATTAATAGCTAACAATAGGACTAATCTCCTTCTTATACATCCATGATCAAAATTAAACTAATACTTGCCTCGACTAACAAAAATGGCTTAGGTCACTTTTACAACCGATGAAGATTGACTTCAAACTTGTTGACAGACATCTGCAATACAACAATCTCATTAAACAGTATTGTTTAATCATGTGGTTGAAATCCACACATGACCATATGCAGAACCATAGAACATTCGGCCTTCACATAAAGGAAGACTAGCCTACCTACCTTGATCGAGGAATGAGAGAGTGATTTTGACGACTTCACAATGCTTACACTGCACTACTCTTCAAGGAAAACCTTAATACCGCAACAAGCAGTACATCGAGAGAAAGCATCAGTAGTTGGTAATCAAAGATTAGAAAGGAGGGTATTTGGTTTTAAGATAAGGAAAAGAAGAGAGCAGACTTACACAAGAGAGGAGTGTAACCACTTACCGATAATCAGAACCCTACAACACAGTAACCGCAAGAAGCAGTGGAGAAAGATCAATGTAGATAACGATACTACGAATGATAATGTTCAGCTACACCATACTCAAACAAAAAGGATATGTCTCGGTCATAAAGAATAAAAGAATGTTGAAATCACAAACAGTAAAAGAAGGTTATTCAGTCAATAGAGAAAAAAGAGAAGAGGAAAAAGATTCGGACACAAAGTAAAGAAGAGGGAAAAAAGAAGGGGAAAAATCAGCAACAAGAGAAAAAGAAACCGAAAAGAAAGAAAAAAAGAAAAGATAAGGGAGGAGAGTGTGTTCGGCCAAAAAAAAAATAGGTAAAAACAACCCGAGAGGTACCCCAAAACTAACAAAAATCGGCACCTAGAAGTAGAGAAACAAAGACGTGAAATCGACCGAAACCACACTAGCAGAGGAAAAACAACTTCAACCAAGCCGATTACCTTAGTGCCACAGACCAAAATCTGCACAAGCATACTCCATACAGCACACAACTTCTCCTCTCCCACAAACTCCTTGATTTTCTCCTAAAATCTCTCACCTTATCCTTCCTTGATTCTCTCCAGCCAATCACAATCCCACTATTCTCTCCAAGATACACTCCTCCATTCAAATTCCACAGCATTTCAGTCAAACTCCACCACCTCACTGAACAGGTGATAAAAATAATCACTCTTTAGTGCAGCACAGGACTCGAACCTCAAACCTCAAGGGAAATTCACATGCCACCTTGCCACTATATCACAGGCTCATTTTGTGACATAAAACCAACACTAATATTTATAAGGCCTACCTACGTATGTCTAAATTCACTTAAGAGTAAAAATTAAAAATTCTGCAAAAGTTAATACTTGAACCCAGGCTTCTCAAACACTCCCATACACATCCAAATCACTTAGCCATTAAAGCAAACATGCAATTTGTGGCAATTCATACAAAAATTAGAGACTTAAATTTTAGGGCGTTATTAAAATGGTCAAACTTATAATGAAGGAGGGAACATCTGTGATGCAGATATGGCAATTTATGAAGTGATGGGCTAAAAAGACCCGCTTTTCAGTCAAATATTTTAGGATTTTCTAACAATGACGGTTCCAATGAAGTGTCTGGTATTCTGTTACAAGTAACAAATTCAAGTAGATCGGTAGGCTCTGCTAAGCAGGCCAGCCAGACGCAATGAAGTTGTTGAGTTTGAACGTTCAAGGCTTAGGGAGGCCTCGGACAGTACGCCGTCTCTGGCATATGCTGAGAGATATAAATCCCTCTATAGTGTTCCTAATTGAAACAAAACTACATGGTTCTATTATGGAAGAAATAAGACGCAAATGTGGATTTCATAATGGGATGGATGTAGATTTAGATGGTAGAAGTGGGGGTTTATCAATGGGTTGGAGGAGTGACTGTAAGGTTTCTCTTCGGTCTTTTTCGAGAAGGCACATTGACATTATGATTGATGAAAATACTGATGGTAAAACTTGGGGATGTACAGGGTTTTATGGAGCGCCCAAGAAGAATCTGAGGGAGGCATCGTAGAATTTATTATGTTCCTTAGATCACTTCCCACATATCCCATGGCTTGTAATAGGGGATTTTAATGAAATAGCTTATTCATCTGAAAAGAAAGATGGATTACCTCAGAGGGAGAGAAAAATGAGTAGATTTCGGGAAGCTTTGTCTAATTGTTCTCTTACAGATTTGGGATATAAAGGATAATGGTTTACTGAGGAAAAAGGTTGTACCCGAGCAAACAGTATTAGGGAACATTTGGATCGAGGGGTTACAAACGTAGTTTACTGGGATTTATTTCAAAATTACAAAATGCATCATCTCACGTATTCTTTTTTAGATCACTGCCCCTTGTCGTTGCACCCAGAATTGGGAAATAATCATGCGAAACGGTGGCACTTCAACTTCGAGGCTGCTTGGCTTTTGGAAGAAATGTGCGAGTCAAAGGTTCTGAAATTATGGACTAAAAATTTGGGTGATGTCCCTAATAGATTAAAAGTGGTTGGAGTGAGCCTTAACGCGTGGTGCAAAAAGATTAAAAAAGAAAGGGTTTTGTCAAAAAAAGACATTGAAAAGTAACTCATTAAGTTGAATAAATCATACCCAACTGATGAGGTGTTGGGCGATATTGGTCAGATAACATTAGCCCTATATAGAGGCCGATAGAGGGGAAATCTACTAGGAACAAAGAGCCAGATCTAATTGGATGAAGAATGATGATCGAAATACAAATTTTTTCCATAAATTTGCAACAGAAAGAAGACAAAGGAATATGGTGGATAAATTATCGAATTCTAATGGAAATAATTATGAGAGCAATGAGGAGCTACTGTCGCTTGCAGCTATCTACTTTGCCTCTCAAATCACTTCGAATGGAATCAAAAATCCCAGATCTATCTTGAAAGAGTTTGAGCCGTGCATTACCCGAGCAATGAATGAGAGGACCTTGCAAAGGATTTTTCTTATGAGGAAGTTTGTATGGCGTTAAAATCTATGCATCAGTTGAAGGCTTCTAGAGAAGATGGCTTGGGTACGGGTTTTTATCAACGGTTTTGGCAAATTATGGGTAAGAAGGTAGTGGATTATTGTATAGAGACTCTAAATGAGATTGGCAATTAATCTACTCAACTTTCACGGAGGAAGAAAGAAATCTGATTGTAAATATCCCTATACCTATTACTAATCAATCTGATAAGGTAATATGATCTAGAGAAAACTCGGGTATTTATTCAAGAAAAAGTGGATATAAAGCCCTCATTGAGCCTTCTCATTTGAGTACTATTGAGCAGTACAATTTTAAGTAAATTTGGAGTTTAGTTTGCCCATCAAAAATCTAAATTTTAGTCTGGAAATTGGCAAACAATTATATTCCTACTTTCTAGAATTTGCATTATAGAAGAATTTTGTCAGATAATAGTTGCTTACGCTATCAGGATTGTAGTGAACCAACTATTCATGTTGCTCTATATTGTGCGTTCGCTATGCAGGTTTGGTCAAAATTAAATTATCAGTGGCCATGTTCAATTGCGGTTATGAGTTTTAACAAGTGGTTAAACTGGCTATTCGTTAATTCAGCCAGTAACAATAAAGAGGAAATAACCATTACAATTTGGGCAATCTGGTTTTCCTGCAACAAACCTTTACATGAAAGAAAAGTACAAAATGTGGAGGAAGTAATTACCTTTGTGGGCTATTTGGAACGTTACAAAACCCCAGACCCAAAGCTTTGATAAAATGGAAACCCCATCCTACGAATTGGGTCAAAGTGAATGTTGACGCAGGTTTCTCTGAGGCAAAACAACATGTAGCATCAAGCTTCTCAATTAGAAATGACGAAGACTTATAATGGGGTCGGGAATCAGAACTCATAACCTAGTTAGGTCGGTGGTGTTGGTTGAAGCGATGGTTGTTCTTCACGAACTCTAGTTTGCGTTGGAGATGGGTTTCGCAAAAATTATTCTAGAAAGTGACTCTAGAACAATTATTAAAAATCTCCAAGCAACAAAGGAAGACTATTCAGAGATAAGACTGATTATTTGGGATGAGAAGGCTCTAGCAAGGATTTTTTCTTCATGTTGTTTTGAGTTCGTTGCAAGAGAAGGTAACGCAACGCGGCACATGTGATGGCGGTTGAAGGGATGAGAAGATTAGAAGACTCATTTTGGGTTGAAGATGCTCCATTAAAAGCATTGGAAATAGCAGATTTGGATTGTCGTTTCATCTAACCACCATAGTTTCCCTCATCTATTGTTCGCTGTAATAGGCCAAATTTGCCCGGGCCCGCATGCATAAACCAATTAAAAGAATAAATAAAGGCCAAAAATTCCAAAGTCCATTTACATTTATCCAAATGGCCCAAATTACATCAGCCCAAATACTAGACCCTAGCCCAAATACAAAGTGACGCAAAACGAGCCTTCAGAAACCCTAGTAGCAACACAAGACCCTTAGCGCCGCAGCGGCCTGAGTTTCCTCCGTGCGAGTTGTGCCTTCACGTGCGTGTGAACCAAATCTGCAAACAAACAGCAACAACAGAAAAAGGCAACAAAACTACGAGAAAATGGGGATAACAGATTGGATTTTGGAAGGCATTTTATTTTGATTTTTTCTGTAATTCTGGCAATAAAAAGCCAATACGAATATTGTACCAGGGAATTTAGAAAAAACACAAAAAAAAGAGAGAAATAAAATCAAAGAGGTGAAACGCATCTCTGATTGTTTTTTTAAATTTATTTTTGTTGTTTTATTTACTGTTTTTATATTGAACAAGAATGAAAATATTACCTTCGTGGTTACGCCGTTGAGATCCATGTCTACCTCGCCTGAATCGGGCCAGATTTGGTGTCGGGATTCAGATCGGCTGAATCATCTTAGAACAGCGGCGTAGATGAGGGTTTGGTGTTTTTCTGAAACTAGTTAAAGAGAGCGGGGCTGATAGTTTTACGGTTTCATAGGGTATTTATACAGCACGTGAAATGCTGCCATTTAAATCCTCTGTTAATAGCTTTAAAACGGTGCTGTTTAGATGTATAACCCGGTGACCTGACCCGAGTAGTGCAGGATCTGCGTGTTTTACTTTCAATGGGCCATTTGCGCATTTGGTCCCTCGATTTTTAGAAGCGTGTTTAAATCAATTTTTTAGTTTCTTTTAAATTTAGCCACACGCTTTATTTTTGTTTCAAATCAATCCTCATTGCTGCGCAGCGTTTTAGGGAGGCAGATTATTTCCATTTTGGCCCCCTCATTTAATGCACGCGTTGCATATTAGTCCTCCATTTTGTTTTAATTGCATTTCTTCTTCTTCTTCTTCTTCTTCTTCTTCTTCTTCTTCTTCTTCTTCTTCTTCTTCTTCTTCTTTGTAATTCATTTTTTTAAATAAATTGTTATCATTATAATTATTATTATTATTACTATTATTATTATTATATTCATATGCATGCATCGTTTTTTATGTAATATATATATGTATATTTATTTTTATGTATATTTATATTTTTAAAACTAATATTTTTCATATTTATAGATATACACATATATTTTTAATTAATTTTGATAATATTGATATCATTTAATTATTTTTAATATATTTTATGTATATATGCATATATTTATTAATTTTTTCATAAATGCATTATGTATTTTGCATATAAGTTTTATAACCCAAAATTTTATTTGTAAATCATATGTATTTTTTAAAATTTCTATGTGTATATTATATACCTTCATTCTTTATTTATTTTGCTTGCTTTCTTTATTCGCTATTTAATTATGTTTACATTTATTTTTTTATTTTTTATTCATTTGATATTTTGCATGTCATTATTTATTTATTTATTCATATTATTTCTATACAATTGTTGTATTTATTATTGATATTTGTAAAGAGACATTTATTCATACATTCAATATAACATTACGTCATCTTTTTACTCAAATTTAAAAATGGAACTTTTCAAAATAGAGATAATACTCGTATTTAGGATTTTCAAGAAAATTGAGCCCTAACGTATTGGGTTCCGATTTTCTTCGTTAAATCTAACAAACGAGAATTACTCTTTGATCAAACAAAATAAAACTTATCATCGGGAATTCAATATGTTGTGTCCTAACGTATTGGATGTGACACGTTGATTTCTCAAGATAAAGATTTTTTTTTAAAAATGATAAAGGAAATATTGAATGTTTGGGATTTTAGGAAATCGTACCCTAATGTATTGGGCCGCGATTTCTTCATAAATTTTAAACAATTAAATATTTTCTTAAGTTTTATTACACGAGTTTTTTTTTGGACCAACTCGTCTTGAAAAGAATAAAATATTGTGCCCTAACGCATTGGGTGTGATATTTTCTCTTTTCAAAATGAGGAAGTCTTAAGAAATAATTTAATTAAGGATCGTATTTTTCAACTCTCAACATTAAGATATTTATTAATCAACTTGGTACCAATTTTTGGGCATTACGGGGGTGCTGATCCTTCCTCGTACATAACTGACTCCCGAACCCACTTTTCTAAAACTCGTAGACCAAAGTCGTTTTTAGGTGATCCAATCACACCTTAATAAAAGATTGGTGGCGACTCCCATTTTCATTGACAACTAATTTTTGCTTTTTCCAAAAAATAAAAAATGGTTTCGACAGCTTGGCGACTCCACTGGGGATGATTTTTTAAAAAAAATAAGAGAGTCGAGCCACAAAGTTGATTAATTTTTGTCTTATGGTCTAGAAAATAAATTTTAAAAATTCATAAGATCCTTTTGCATTCATTATATTATTGCTTAATTGATCTAAGTTATTTTTGCATTATACATTACATGGGTTGAATGATTTTACCCTTCTAAGTGGAAGTGAGAAACTATTCCTTCGTGAGGTTTTCACCTTCGTAGAGGATAGTGGATCGCTTTCGGAATACATCGGTACCTATGCCTTCGTGAGATTATCATCTCCGTATAGTCATAGGGAAAATGTGTTCCCCTGAACCGAACTTGATCTATATGAGCCTATAATGGGTGAGGATTAAAGAATCTGCTGGTTCGGGTACCTTTACTTTAGAACCAAACCGCATATAATGAACCTTAGTAACTTGCCCTAGGTAGAACTATGCCAAACCCCTAGAGGTCACCCGAGTAGGTACTTTATTTATTTACTTTTACTTTGTACTAACTTGTTTTTTATGTTGTTTTTATTATGATTGCATTGCATTTGCATCTTAAAAAAGAGGTGTTGGTTCACGTTCAATTGCTAAATAGAGAGCTTGTCATAAGGAAATGGGTTTCTTGATAAAGGGGATGACAATATGGTTTTCCGAATATGGTCCAAGAACATGTGATAAGAGAAGGATGATCATTTAATGGAGGACTACACGACTATGGCTCCGTTGCCCAAGGATTCAAGATGACAAAGATTATTCGAGAGCTACTGAACCTTCTTAAAGAAAAGCCAACGAGCATCATGAGGATGAGTGAGCAACAAGTTACGGCCCGGATCGAGCAAAAAGGAGATAGAAGAGACTTTTTTTTTGAAGAAGTTCGTGAGATTTATCTTAACGCTCGAATGAAGAAGAGGATCGAATATCTTCGCCTATGAGGGCAAGGCCATATAAATATCCACTTTATGTAAAGAGATTTGTTTTCTAGTAAAGTTTTCTAAATGGAATTGAATCAGAATCAACATCTCTTTATGGATTCATTGCATGCATTCGCGTTACATGACATCATACGCATTAAAATCCACTAAAAGAGCCTAATCGATTAAAATCATTCTTCAGTTAATTTGGAAATCAACCAACCTGCCAAACACCGTTATAGTACCCGAGCAAAGTTAGGAGGCATGGACCAAATATTGGAAAGAATAAAGCAAATGCAAATACAGATGTTAGAGCAATTGACCAAATTTCAACAAGATATGAAAGACCAGATGCTAGAATTCCAAAGCAATATGATAAACCAGTTAACCCAGTTATTGGCTAGAGCGTTAGAAAGAGAGGAAAGCCCAGTGGTCCACTTTGGGAAGGATAATGAAGACCCTGTTTATCCCTCAAGTTTTACCCCGATAAGTGTCCAGCCAGATATGCGTCCACAAGGGGCACCCCTTACTATCAAATCTCAACAATATCAGACCGATACCTTAACACCAATGAATCGTCCAATAGGCTCAAGATCCAATTTGAGAAAAAATCAAGCCAATCCTATTGCCCTTGATAATCCAACAAAAATAAAACAGGCAATGGTAGAGTACCCAGATACTATAAAGGCCCCAAAGAGGAAGGGGAATAAGGGGGATAATGCAGGCAGATATAACAAGGGCCACTCAAAACCAATCGCTGTGGGCCGGCTAAAGACAGAAACCACCAGCCATCAGAACCCTTTAAAGCGAGAATCTTACACGAAGGCAAATACAGAAAGGCCTCAGTTCACGCCTATACCGATGTCATATAGCGAGCTATATCAAAGCCTATTTAATGCATATGTGGTGTCCCCTTTCTACCAGAAACCAATGTTGCCTCCATTTCCTAAATGGTATAACGCAAATGCTCAGTGTGAATACCATACAGGAATTGTGGGGCACTCGATAGAAAATTGCACCGCATTCAAAAAGATAGTTGAAAGATTTATTAATATAGGCATTGTCAAGTTCGGTGAAGCCTTCAGTGTAGAAAATCTGCTACCCAACCACATTGATAATAGGGAGAATGCAATGAATGAAGAAGTGTTGGGAAACGTTCACATCAATGTCATATACGAAGACACAATTGAAAAGGGAACTTGTTAGATGTTCGCCCTTATAAATTTGGGAGTGTTCAAAATAATTAGATTGCGGAAGAAATCTTTGTAGTCTTTAGAGCTTATTTAGAGTAATGCTCAGAACATTCTTGTTGTTTTTAGCCTAAAAATGATAGGAATTCCTTTGTGAAATAGGCTCATGTCTGAACATCATTATTCTAATAAAATACATCTTTACAGTTATTTTTGAGCCAATATTCTTTCATTCTTTGTGAGTAATTATTCTTTCATTCTTTGGATTTTCTTTCACATCATTTTTTCATTCATAATTATATTGTACAAATAATTATTTGTAAATTCGCACGTTCTTTTGTATATTCTTTTGCACTTACTAGGGGTCTTCAGATATCAATGACATGAGCGATGCTGGTACAATCTTAGAATCTCATTTTGAGCGAGACATGTGTTTAGAGGGATCTCAGGATTTTGAAGATGACATAGATTGTAGCCTATTTCTGGACTTGTTAAGGATGGTAGAACAAGTCGAGAAACGGATCTTACCCTACAAAGAATCATTGGGATACATGACTTCTCCTTATGTGGGGCATGAAGGTCATTTGGTCGATCTCGCCAAAAGAGTCTAACGGTCATCAATTCGTCTTCATGGTCGTCAATTACTTTACTAAATGGGTGGAAGCTGCCTCGTATGCCAATGTCATAAAGTCAACAGTCAGCAAATTCTTGAAGAATCCTATGTCAGTATGGAACGCCAAAAGGATCATATCTGACAATGTACTAAATTTGAACAATAGCACAATATCAAAAGTTTGCAGTATGTTCACGATTAATGCCATATTGCCCAAAAAAAAGATGGCACAAAAAAAAAACTCTACCGGGGCAATGCCTTTCTCTTGAGACCATCGCGGTTTTGCCTATTGAAGACAAGATTCTTTCTCTCTGAGTTTTTGGATCCAATTCCAATTGAAGAAGAATGTTCAAAGTTATACATTATGGTCAAATGCGCCAAAAGCAAATGATGCGAGCTCACAAAAAAGGTCCGCCCTAGAGAATTCCTTGAGAGGGACCTGGTATTGAAGAAGACCCTTCCCATACAAAAAGAACTTTATCCCAAGCTGAGAAGGACCTTATGTAGAAGACCTTATCTGGAAAAGCGTCAATTTTTATCAGAAGGGATAACAAGGACATGCCTAATCCTATGAGTTCAGATTCAATCAAAAAAATATTTCAAAAAAAAAAGAGAGGCCAAGGTGAAAATTCGTAAAGGACGCCTTGAGACCAAAGGGGATTTGAGTTGAAAACCCGAAAAGGGCGGCTCAAATTTTGATCAGAATGGGACATGAGGTGATCAGAGCGACTCAAATAGTGATCAAAATAAGGCATGAAGTGATTAGAGCAACTCGAATCTTGATCAGATTGGGGCATGTGGTAATCTAGGCAATAGGAAAGAGTAGGCAACATCTTGAGGCATCGACAGAGTACTGTAGATCTCTCAAACACATTTCAAACTCAGGAGGGTTTTTAGAAAATTTGTACAGAGAAGTTCAAGCTGCGATATCTGGGGCACCCAATTTTCATACTACTGAATTTGTTGTTCTTGGAATACCTCATTCTTTTCCAAGATACACATTCCCAATCAATTTCTTTGTTACCATTCTTTACTATTTTTGATAATTTATTCCTTTCGAGCTATGCTCAAAGCTAATTTTATTCTTATCCATGGTTAAGACCTTTTTGCACGCATCTTGCATTGGAATAATGATTAATGGACTAATAAAACTTTCACAAGGGAAGTTTGGCATATTACTTTAGAAGTTTCTAAATAATACAGGAACCTGAAACAAGACTATTGTTTAGAACACACTAAGTTTAAAAGTTAGAAATTTAAGAAGGAAAAGTCTAAATTAGGACTTTCTCTCTGGATTCTGTTATCAAAAACATTGATTGAGCAAGGTGACAGGATGTCAGGTTGGTGACAAAGCTAAAATAAACAAGCGAGCAATGATCATCAGGCAATAGGAAGAGGTTTTCTCGGAGAAGAAAGCCTTCATTTGCACATGAGCCTTTGGTGCGACATCTTAGGCATGGTGCAAAGGACCAAATAATTTCACATTCTGTATCCTTGAATTGTGATAGGAGTGGATTGAGAAAAATCCATATATTTCTACCCTCGGGTTGCAGTGGGAGAATGATGGTACAAATTTTGCGCCCCAATGGATTGAACTTCGAGGTTTACAGAGGGGGCAACCTGACTAAATGTTTCTTCAGAAAAGCCAAACAAACAAGAAGGCATTGTAGCACGCCAATGATAAGGCCTTAATAAACTTTGAGCAGTGATAACCTAAGAAGGATCATTCTCAAAAAAAAAAATACTACATTCATACAAACACCATTCACACATGTCTAGTTAGGAGCATTTGATGCATTTTGATCATGCCATCCTAATATTATGCATAATTAGGTTCATTATACAGGTCATGTTCCCTAAAGAGCAGATCAGTAAAAATAGCAGATCTTGCCTTCCTGCACCGACAGCGAAGCAGATCAAAGACACCAGCCTTGCCTCCCTGGGTTGCAACGGAGCAGGTTAAAAATAGCAGATCTTGCCTTCCTACACCGACAGTGAAGCAGATCGAAGATAACAACCTTGCCTCCCTGGGTTACAGCGGAGAAGGTTAAAAATAGCAGATCTTGCCTTCCTGCACCGACAGCGAAGCAGATCGAAGATACTAGCCTTGCCTCCCTGGGTTGCAGCGGAGCAGGCTAAAAATAGCAGATCTTGCCCTCCTGCACCGACAGAGAAGCAGATCGAAGACACCAGCCTTGCCTCCCTGGGTTGCAGCGGAGTAGGTTAAAAATAGTAGATCTTGCCTTCCTACACCGACAGCGAAACAGATTGATGTCCCCATCCTTATCTCCCTGGTCAGCAGTGGAATAGGCTAAAGATTAAAGAATCCTATCTCCCTGGACAATAGTCGAATAGGTTAAAGATTCTGAATCCTATCTCCCTGGTCAGCAATGGAATAGGTTGAAGATTGAGAATTCTATCTCCCTAGGCAGCAGTGGAATAGATTGAAGATTGTAGGTCCTATCTCCCTGATCAGCAGTGGAATAGATTGAAGATTGAGAATTCTATCTCCCTGAGCAGCAGTGGAATAGATTAAAGAGCCCTATCTCCCTGAACAGCAGTGGAATAGGTTAAAGATTGTGAATCCTATCTCCCTGGTCAGCAGTGGAATAGGCTGAAGATTGAGAATTCTATCTCCCTGGGCAGCAGTGGAATAGATTAAAGAATCCTATCTCCCTAGACAGCAGTAGAATAGGTTAAAGATTGTGAATCCTATCTCCCTGGTCAGCAGTGGAATAGGTTGAAGATTGAGAATTCTATCTCCCTGGGCAGCAGTAGAATAGATTGAAGATTGTAGGTCCTATCTCCCTGGTCAGCAGTGGAATAGGTTGAAGATCGTGAACCCTATCTCCCTGAGCAGCAGTGGAGTAGGTGGAAAATAACAGATCTTGCCTTCCTGCACCGACAGTGAAGTAGATCGAAGACATCAATCCTATCGCCTTGATGTTGCAATGGAAAAGATTGAAGCCATGATGGCGAATCTTATCTCCCTGGCGTTAAGGCTTGGATTAGCTGAAGTGGAACGAATTGAAGCTGTGGGCAGCGAATCTTATCTCTTTGGCATTACAGTGGAGCAGATTGAAGCCGCAACGGCAAATCTTACTTCCCTGGCGGTGTAATGGAACTGATTGAAGCTACGACGGCGAATCTTGTTTCCCTAACATTGAATATGGCAAATCTTATCTCCCTAAAGTTGCAGTGGAGCAGATTAAAGCCGATAATCCTATCTCCCTGAAGTTGCAGTGAAGCGGATTAAAACCTTGGATCTTATCTCTCTGAAGTTGCAAAGAGCAGAACGCATCTAGCCTTATCTCCCTGAAGTTGCAGTGAAGCAGACTAAATAAACAAATCCTGTCTCCCGAAAGTTGTAGTGGAGTGGATTAGAATGATGGATCTTATCTCTCTAAAATTACACTAGAGCAGATCGCACCAAATTCATCTTTAAGTTGCAGCAGATCAAGTTGAAGCTATAGGTCTTATCTCCCTGAAGTTGCAGTGGAGCAGATAGCAAATTTTGTTCTCTTAAGAAACTACAACATACAAATACTATCTCCCTGCCATTGCAGTGGAGTAGATTGAAACACTAGTTCCTATACCTCTAAAGATGCAGTATGAAGAAATAAAGGCTACTTGAAGAAGAAAAGCACTGAAGAAGCCGAGGTTCAGTAAAACCAGGCACAATTGGGCTTTTTAGTCTTTGCTCTGTTCCTGCTATACGACAACAAGCAAAGAGGGGCAGCTGTAATAGTCCCAATTTGCCCAGGCCCGCATGCATAAACCAAATAAAAGAATAAATAAAGGCCAACAATTCCAAATTCCATTTACATTTGTCCAAAAGGCCCAAATTACATCAGCCCAAATACTAGACCCTAGCCCAAATACAAAGTGACCCAAAACGAGCCTTCAGAAACCCTAGTAGTAGCACACGACCCCTAGCGCCGCAGCGGCCAGAGTTTCCTCCGCGCGAGTTGCGCCTTCACGTACGTGTGCACCTCCGTCCGTTGCTCCAGGCTGGCCTCCAAATCTGCAAACAAACAGCAACAACAGAAAAAGGAAACAAAAATACAAGAAAAGAGGGATAACAGATTGGATTTTGGGAGGCATTTTATTTTGATTTTTTTTCTGTAATTCCGGCTATAAAAAGCCAATATGAATACTGTACCAGGGAATTAAAAAAACACAAAAAAAGAGAGAAATAAAATCAAAGAGGTGAAACGCATCTCTGATTGTTTTTTTAAATTTATTTTTGTTGTTTTATTAACTGCTTTTATATTGAACAAGAATGAAAATTTTACCTTCGTGGTTACACCGTTGAGATCCATGTCTACCTCGCCTGAATCGGGCCAGATTTGGTGTCGGGATTCGAATCGGCCGAATCATCTGAGAACGGCGGCGTAGAGGAGGGTTTGGTGTTTTTCTGAAATCAGTTAAAGAGAGGGGGCTGATAGTTTTAGGGTTTCATACGGTATTTATACAGCACGTGAAACGGTGCCATTTAAAGCCTCTGTTAATAGCTTTAAAACGGCGCCGTTTAGATGTATAACCCGATGACCCGACTCAAGTAGCGCAGGATCCGCGTGTTTTACTTTCAATGGGTCATTTGCGCATTTGGCCCCTCGATTTTTAGAAGCGTGTTTAAATCAATTTTTTAGTTTCTTTTAAATTTAGCCACACGCTTTATTTTTGTTTCAAATCAATCCTCATTGCTGCGCAGCGTTTTAGGGAGGCGGATTATTTCCATTTTGGCCCCCTCATTTAATGCACGCGTTGCAAATTAGTCCTCCATTTTGTTTTAATTGTATTTTTTTCTTCTTCTTCTTTTTTGCAATTCGTTTTTTTAGAAAAAAACAAATTGTTATCATTATTATTATTATTTATTATTATTATTATTATTACTATTATTATTATTATTATTATATTCATATGCATGCATCTTTTTTTATGTAATATATATGTATATTTATTTTATGTATATTTATATTTTTAAAACTAATATTTTTTCATATTTATAGATATACACATATATTTTTAATTAATTTTGATAATATTGATATCATTTAATTATTTTTAATATATTTTATGTATATATGCATTTATTTATTTATTTTTCATAAATGCATTATCTATTTTGCATATAAGTTTTATAACCCAAAATTTTATTTGTAAATCATATGTATAGTTTTTAAAATTTCTATGTGTATATTATATACCTTCTTTTTATTTATTTTGCTTGCTTTCTTCATTCGCTATTTAATTGTGTTTACATTTATTTATTTTTATTTTTTATTCATTTGATATTTTGTCTGTCATTATTTATTTATTTATTCATATTATTTCTATACAATTGTTGTATTTATTATTGATATTTGTAAAGAGGCATTTATTCATACATTCAATATAACATTACGTCATCTTTTACTCAAATTAAAAATGGAACTTTTCAAAATAGAGATAATATTCGTATTTAGGATTTTCAAGAAAATTGAGTCCTAATGTATTGGGTTCCGATTTTCTTCGTTAAATTCAACAATCGAGAATTACTCTTTGATCAAACAAAATAAAACTTATCATCGGAAATTCAATATGTTGTGCCTTAACGTATTGGATGTGACACGTTGATTTCTCAACATAAAGATTTTTTTTAAAAATGATAAAGGAAATATTGAATGTTTGGGATTTTAGGAAATCGTACCCTAATGTATTGGGTCTCAATTTCTTCATAAATTTTAAACAATTAAATATTTTCTTAAGTTTTATTACACGAGTTTTTTTTTTGGACCAACTCGTCTTGAAAAGAATAAAATATTATGCCCTAACGCATTAGATGTGATATTTTCTCTTTTCAAAATGAGGAAGTCTTAAGAAATAATTTAATTAAGGATCGTATTTTTCAACTCTCGACATTAAGATATTTATTAATCAACTTGGTACCAATTTTTGGGCGTTACGGGGGTGATGATCCTTCCTCGTACGTAACTGACTCCCGAACCCGTTTTTCTAAAACTCGTAGACCAAAGTCATTTTTAGGTGATCCAATCACACCTTAATAAAAGATTGGTGGCGACTCCCATTTTCATCGACAACTAATTTTTATTTTTTCCAAAAAATAAAAAATGGTTTCGACACTCGTGATTCTGGGTTATGAATTTCTGATACTCTAAAGGTATATCTCAACTCCCTTCCATTGTTTGCTGGTTCCGATTACCAGATCTCGAAAGGTTTTGGTTATTTTAGGTTTTCTGGTCACTTAAGGGTTTGGAAGAAGCTTTTAGAGTTGCATCGTGTTTTGTTTTCTTTATTTATCTGTTTGAACTTCATTCACTATATGCTTTTGTTGTGCGTTTGTTTGAACTACGTTTTGGACTTTCAAGCCCATTTTAATCAAAATGGATCGTTTATTAAAAAAAATTGTTTTAGGTCAACTCGTCAAAATTATTAAATTGGACAAGATTGAATTTTATATCGTAATAATATTTAAATTTAGATGAATATAAAATAAAAATAAATATAATGTTCTAACCAAAAAAAAATACGAACTTCAAATTTAGGATGTTAATTACCTAGATTCGAGTTTTACTATAACTCTTTTCAAATTAAATCAACTTAAATTTTATTATGCATGAGTAGTTTTTAAAGTCATTATACTTTTGGCTCTGAATATATTTTGATATTTAATTCAACTATATAATGCTTGATTTAACTTAAATTTATATTGTTTGCAATTCCTTGTGTTTGTGGACCGGCTTTTTTTCTTGAGTTTTAGACTATTTGCTTTTTTGTCCATTGCGTAGATGATGATCTTGTTCATGTTTTAGCGATTGAATAAAGGTTGGTCATTTTATTTCAATTTGTATTATTATTTTTATTTTGCCTGAATTTTGTATTCATTTGATATTGTAGTCAACGTCTTTGACCTGCTTTTTCTATTTTGTAAATCAAATTTACTATTTTGTTAGGTTTAAGATTTTCCCGATAAATCTATGGGAAAGCTAAAAACAAAAACTTTTAAGAAATAAAAGATCCTTTTTACCTTTTTTATTTTTTATATAATGATATTATAAAAAAGGTTATGATAGTATAAAATTATTATTTATATTATTATTTAAATTTCAGATTAAATTGGTGTCATGAGTCAACTGAGTATTAACTCGCTTAGGGAAATTACGAAAGTATCTTTTCTCTAATTGAAAGAAGTTATATTATTTGAGAGTATTTTAATCTTTTATTTTAACAAAAATCAATAAAAATATACCGAGATTTGAAGCCACATCAATTACATTAATAAAACATTTAATTTACTACCCAACTAAAGATTTATTTTAATATTTTTATACATTTTAATTTTATTATGCAAACTTTATTACCTCTATCAATTGTATATCTATACTATTCATTAAGTATTTTACTAAGTCTATCAATCGCAAACTTTAACCGAGTCCCAACTCGCTTAGGGAATTACAAAAAATCATTTTATTTGCAAAATAAATTGTATGATTATGTGTGTGTTTTCATTTTTTATATTTTTATAAATTAATAAAAATTATTAGTAATGAAATTTGAACCAGAGACATCAAGCATATAAATTTTTTTCAATTGTCATTTGAACTAAAGTAATTTTTAGTTTTTATTTGAAACTTTAATAATGATAAACAATTATATTCATTTAGTATTATTAATATGATGTATTTTTGTGTTTAGATTTTTGTTTTACTCACAATTTAATCTAATTTTTTTATTTTAATATCTTACATCGTTCATTATTTATTGTATGTTATTTTTAAAATATATTTATATTATAAATATGTGATTATCACAAGTGATAAAATTTCTAATATTTAATTATTTCCTTTCCTTACCAAACAAAATTATTAATTTTACTTTACTTTACTTTCCATTCTCTTATTAATTTTAATAATCCAAATAAAATAATATGTAATCTTTTCATTTCCTTAACATTCATATCTTTTCTTTTACCTCCATTTATTTTCTTTCATTTACAATTATTAATCCAAATATAGTGTAAATTACATACCTTATAAGCATAAAATAATAGGCTTAATACATAATTTGACACTTTTTTAATGTGGTACCTATGTTTTTTAGTTTAATGTGGTACTTATATTTGACAAAAGTTATGCATTTTGGTATTTGACACAAGTTATACATTTTGGATCTTGAAGCTAACAATGTTAAATTTTTAGTGCTTAATTTGGGTTTTAGAGTTTATTTGATGAAATTTTCATATTTAGCTAATAATATTAGTATCTAACTTCCATCAAATCAATTCTAAAACCTGAAATAAATCATATGCATCCGATTGTATTTGAAAAATTAAATACAAATTTAAACAAATTTACAATTAACACTGAATATTTTCTACTAACAAAATCATGAAAATTTAAATTTAATATTATGAGTAATTACCTTTTATCAAATCAACCCTAAAACTGAATTTAATATTAAAAGCTAACATCGTTACCTTTGGGTACCAAAATATATAACTTTGTCAAGTACAAGTACCAAATTGGACCAAAAATAACACATTAACACATTAGAAAAAAAAGTCAAATTTGAGTACTAAATGATATATTAAGCCAAAATAACACTCATTGTCTCAATTACATTATAAGATAATATTTGATGCACCGTTAGTGTATGAATCTCATGTACTACTAGTTAACCATAACTTGCCACCTCATTAATGAGCTAATAACAATAAGTTATGAACTTACGAATAAATATTAATAAACCATAATTTGTCACCAAGAAAAATAACAAAAAGTAAAGGACTTACTAGTAAATATTAATGAGGTGGCATGTCATGATTAATCGGTAGTGAATGAAATTTATATACTGACAATATATCAAACATTATCTCTTAAATTATTATTGTTGATAATTTTTATCATTTTTGAACTTCAACTCTTATTATTTAAATATTTTAATTAATTAAATTTTAAAATAAATATTGAGAAACTATATTATTCAAAGTTTTTGTGAAGTATATTGCTTTAAATTTTCAATTATAAATGTAAAATTAATAAAAGATTAAATTTGGAATTCTTTTTACAGAAAAGTCTGATTGTGATAATTTTTTTGGAGAGGAGAGGATATATTTACACTTCTACTCATGGGTCACATCTTACTCTTGTTCTCATATTTAATGGAAAACTTTACAACTTGAGGAGTATATTATCTAGAATTGTTTACGAGACAAGTTATTTGTCTAGATTTAAATGTTGGTTTGAAATTTGAGAAGAATATTTTGAGCAAAAATATTAGATCTGAAAAATAGGTTTGGGTAATATTAGGTGTATTTAAAATATAGGCTAAACTCGGGCTTAAATATCCAAGTCTAAGACTCTGTTCGATTTTAAGTTTATAACATTTTATATTCTATTATTTTTATATATTATATAATTTATAACACAAAAGATAAATTTATATTAAATATATAATACTATTATAATGTAACATTAAAATAATATTAAGATTACTGTATAAAAATTTCCATAAGTAAAAAAATATATTAAATATTAAATAAAATAATATAAATATTTTTAAAAAATAAAATTAATATGAGCGGACCAAAATATATTTGTGTTAATCTTTTATAAATATAGACAATTTAAATAAAATTTTAAACTCATTTTTAATTGAACCGAATTTAAATAATTATAAAATATATTAACATCATACTCCAACTAACCTATCTGAATCTAACATTATCCAAGCTAGTAGATATTTTTAGTGTGAAGGTCAATACATCTGAAGAAATTAAACGAGGCTGGCGAGGCTGTTGAAAACAGGACTGCCACCCAAAAATTCAAGATAAGCCTAGATTTAGTACAGTGAATGTCGCTTTCTTTTTCTTTTTCTTTTCTTGTATTTTTATTAATTATGTGAAAAGTAGTATAATTTAAAGAATATTGTAATTAAAATATTCGAGATCGTGTCTGGCATATTCTTTTGACATATTTATAGTTATATCTCATTTAAATTACGCTTCATGTTTAAAAACATTTAGTAAAAATAAAAATAAAAAATTAAATCCCATTTAATTTGCATTTAATTATATTTTATGGTAAACAGAAAAGATAATCAAGTTTCTACATTAATAAAATCATTGATTAATTTGGTTGTTAGATTACGTTGATGTGATTAATGGAACCCTAAAAGGATGGCGTGTAGCATGCACGTAAAAATTGCTAATGTGATTATAAAGGCTTTTTACATAATTAATATAAAATTAATTAATTACGAAAATAGATATTTGTTACAGTGTTTCGTTAATGTCGCTTGACATATTAGTGGCACCAAACTAAAATATAATAAATGAAAATATTTAAGGACCTGATATGTAAATTTCTCAGTTAAATTGGTTGTTTAAAAAAAGCTTTAATGGTGTCTTTTGGTGGCACCAAACCTTAAATAGAGTTAAATCCTTTATAAATCCTCATTGTTTATTATTTCATTTATTCCCTTCAACACAAAAAACAGGGTGGCCTCTTATCAATTAATCCAAAATATTTTTTCTACCAAAAAGTATTTTTATAAAAAGTAAATTCCAACTGAAATAAATTTATTTATTTTTCAAAAATAATTTTTTGTTCAAATTACACTTGACATAACAGTTAATGGTATTCATAGTAGTTTTCTTTTGCTTACATTATATCGGAAATTATAAATTTAACTAATAATTATAATTTATACATAATAAGATTTTTCTAAAGATTTTATAATTATAATTTTATACTTGTGTCAATAAATCAAATTGATAATAAGGGTAATTATAAAAGCTTTAGAAAAATCTTATTATGTATAAATTATAATTATTAGTTAAATTTATAGTTTCCAAATATAATGTGAGCGAAAGAAAACTACTATGAATATTGTTAATCGCTATGTCGATATAATTTGAACAAAAATTTATTTTCAAAAAAATATTTCAGTTAGAATAGGTTTTTTTACAAAAATACTTTTTGTGTAGAAAAAACTTTTTGGACTAATTGGTAAGAGATCTCTATATTTTTTTATGTTGAAGGGGAATAAAAAGAAAATACTAAACAATGAGGGTTTATGAAACAATTAACATTATTTTAAGGTTTGGTGCCGCCGTATTGTCAAGCGACGCCTTCAAACTTTTTTTTTTCAGCAGCCAATCTAAATAGGGAATTTACATATCATGTCTCTGAATATTTTATTTTATCATATTTTAGTCTAGCTTCGCCAATATGTCAGGCAGCACTGGCAGAACACTGTAGCAAATGTCTATTTTCGTAATTTAATCTGTTACTCATACCATTTTCATAATTAATTATTATTTTTATATTATTTATGTAAAAACGTCGATTATGAAATATAAATTATAAAAATTATAAATATATAAAATAATTATAAATTTTATATGTTATAAAATAATTATAAAAATTATAAAAATATATAAATTTATAAAAAATTATAAAAAAAAGTTTAAGAGTTTAAAAAACTCTCAATAAAAAACAATTAAGCTATTATCATGAGCCTTTATCAACAAATAAAAAATCATTTAAGTCCTTTCATTAATGGAAACCATCGTTGATTAATTTGACCATAAATGGATATTGATTTAATAGACGTAAGCAATGAGAAGCTAATATATGACAAGCGACGTGGATATAAGACGTGCCACGTGGATAAGTATGTTAGCATGCCACATGGATAGATGACTTCAATTTTTGTTAATGGAGAAGCTTCATTGATTTTTTTTATTTGTTGATAAGAGCTAATTAGGTGAACTTTTTCAATAAGACTTAATTATTTTTTAGTGAGGGTTTTAGGTCTTACTCTTAAAATATTACAAAAAATGATAATCTAAAAATAAATAAATACTCATGTTATACTCCCATTCGTGACAAGACATGTGGCAAGCCTAGAAGATGCCTGAACAATAAACCTACCACCAGAAAGCTAGGTGATCACCAGTGAGCTCACCCTCCCGAGTGGACTATTCAGACAACATGTGGTTCAATCTCCATTGGGAACATAGAGTTGTTTGGTCACCAAACATCACATGGGTTCAACTGCTTTATCCTATCAGATTCAGATTGGATGGCAGGATTTGTCTTGTCCCAGATATCCTCATCCCATTGAAAACATCCTTTCTACGAGCTCCGTAATGATTGCTAGATGGCAAGTCCAACACGTTAACACCATATTACACAAGACCCCTTTTTTATCAATTGTTGGATATGGTGCCGTAAGTGTAGAATTTTCGACTATGTACACTTGTATTTTTTTCTGAATAGATTGATTTAATAAAATTGTTCATAAATTACATTAATACCTTGTATATTGTCTTCAATGAGTTTTTCACACAAAGCAAAATGGAAGCAAATATTGGCTTACTGGTTATCCAATGTTTAACTAATACTAAACGGTATTACGTGGTCAGATCGTAATACGTAAAGACAATTTATATTAGTTGATGAACCTAAACATGTCCTTAGTCTAATTAGAAATGAGCAAGCTGATTTAAAAAATAATATGCCATTTCAATTCCAATTAGTGAGATGCTTTGTCTTGAGTATCGGAGTAGATGACTCTCAGAAGATAGAAACATAAATGTGACTAAGTGGACATCAGACAGAACCCAAGTAGAATAGATCTTGATAACACGTACTCACCATACATCATTAAAAATATATGAAATCAAATAATTATTGGATACACACGCACACTACACATCATTACAAACATTGACAAGGAAGCAACACAAGGAATCAAATTGTATGTCATGACAAAATGCAGTAATAGCTACAAGGACGTTCACTTCTAATATTTTTAAAGTTTGGGTAGAAATTGGTTTGATAAACAAAACCAACAAGAAAAAGATTGAATGTAAGTAGGAAGAGAAATGTAAGCAAAACCAAATGAATATTGGGTTGATTATGATTGACTTGGGCATATTGGAGAGACATGATAATTTTATAATTTTTTACAAATTTTATATTTTTAAATTTTTTACAATTTTCTTACAATTTTCTTACAACTTTATAAAATTTATAATTTTTTTCTACATTTCTATATATTTTATAATTTCTACAATTTTTTATAAAATGTTACATTTTTATAAATTTTTACAATTTTATAATTTTTACTAATTCTTAATAACTTTAAATATTTTTATTTAAATTTAATAATTTTACAACTTTTATTGATTTTTATCTTTTATCATTTTTGCTATATGTCATGTCGTGGTTGTGACACGTGGTGACTTTAAATGAAAAAAATTAGAGACAATTAACTTTAACAGTTAAAGGGTCATTTTAATATATTTTGACAATTTAAGTACCCTATTGAGCAAAAAAAAAAAAAAACAAGAGGCTTAATTGATTCTTTTAAAAATTTTGAGAACTTTTTACCCCTTAAACCTAATAATAATCATTTGGTAGTTGAGTGATTAATTGATGTATGCTTGGGTTGTGGAATTGAATCCTAATGTAGGCATTATGCTTCTTTTTTATGACGAAAAAAAAAAGATTTTATAATTAAATTGAGAAAATTTCCAAGGATAAAAGTGGCCTAATGGTTTAGGAAGATAAAAGAAGTTTTGGCTTTGTGATGTGGGTTTGAAACTTTGGGTGTGTATCGGAGGGCAAATTACATATAAAAGTCTTATTTTTTTAAAATTTACCTAAATGGGCCCGGTATTTTATTATTTACCGGAATGAGCCATTTTCCCCGAAATCGCGTCCACGTCAGCACGATGTCAGGGGATGTGTCAGCAAATCGCGTCCACGTTAGCGCGATTACTTACGTGGCAACAAATCGCGTCCACGTAAGCGCGCTTTGCTGACGTGGAAGCAATAATTCATGAACAGTTTATGTTTTTTAGCTTGGAAAACTTTGAAAGGTCATAACTTTTGGCTCGGTTGTCCGATTGAGACGATTTTTTTTTATTCGAATAACTTTTCGAGATCACGCTACGACAAATGTACCGGCGGTTTGTTGCTAGCTTTCGTCAAAAAGATCCTTTTTGCCTCTAAATTTTGATTTTTCGGTTTAAAATTGAATTTTGAAACATTCAAATCATTATTTTCCTTATTTATTTGAAGTAAACACGGATTTTTTTACCGAATTGTTGTATTATTTTTTCGATTTGACACGTGTATGGAATAGTCCGATAAATCATTAGAACGTAAGTAATATAATTAAGATAATAACAGATTTTTATAATATGTCAATTAATTAGTTTAGTTTAGTTGGTTTAGATGCTTGCTCTTTTCCTTTAGTACATTGGTTCAAATCTTTTTGCCAATAAATTTGAATCTTTTTTGTACGGATTGACAATTTGAGCTACAATATTATGAATATTAACTACAATACATAATTTGAGCTACATATTACAGTAAACATTAATATGTATTATTAGGGGCAAAATACCAAAAAAGGGGCAAATTACACATAAAAAGGGGGGTATTTATACTTTTTTTTTGGACCATTGGGTACTGTTCACGCGCGGGCCGAAATCGCGTCCAAGGGCGCGATTTGCTGCCACGTCGGCAACTCGCGCTGACGTGGACGCGATTTCGCGGAAAATGGACCATTCCGGTAAATAATTAAATAATTGGCTCATTTCGGTAATTTTTTAAAAAAAGGGCTTTTATTGGTAAATTTTCCTATATCAGAATTCTTTTTCGTGAGAATCATGAAAAGTTTAGAAAAATAGACTAAAAGGAAACAGTGGAAAAGAAAGAAAAGAACGAAAATCATAAATATCGTGTTGACAACGTGTTATGAAATAAAAAAATAAGGAGAATAAAAATAAGAGAAATACGGGAGCAAAAAAGAACATATTTTTATTGATAAATTAGAATGTTATAATGTTTCTCCAAAATTTATATTTATAGAGATAATAAGTATAAATAAAATAAAATTTTACTTTTAATGACTATAAATTATCTTAGGATGTATTTGAAACCTAAATTTCACATTATATTTTTTATAACAAAAATGTAAATATTGAAACTAAATTTTATGTTAAATTTTTTTCATTTGAATTTCACAATATTATTTGAACCGGACCAAAACGATCGGTCGAATCGAAAGTCGATCGAGTTACGTTAAATTAAGAATTGATCCGAATAAATTGGATCAACTAAAAAATTGATTGAATTGATTGAACCGAATTTTTAAAAAAATTTAAAATTTTAAAGCAATTGATGATGGAATCAATCGAACCCGTTTAAGAAACTTAGGAACACGTTTTACAGTTCCCAATGGACAGCGGGAAACGAGCAACGGCGTTTATGAAAATTGAAAACACATTGTAGTTTGAACACCTCACTTTCTCTTTCCTTTTAAAAAATAATGAGAAAACAAGTTTTTCTCACATGATTTGGAAACAAGTGGACTCATAAACAACTCTTTATAAAGTCACCTCTGATTTTTTGTCATGGGTCAAATTTGTTTAATATTGATGTGCTATAAATTCTTATAATTAATGAGCAATTCTTTCGGATTTTCTTTAAAAAAAAAAACAATTGTAGTAAATGAGTTTCCATTACAGGCGGGTAAAGGATTTTCTCAATCTCACTCAGTAGCTATCCTATAAGCGTCTAAGCAAAATTTATTCTTCTCTTCTCTCTTCTTTATTCTTTCCCTTTCTTTTTCAATAATATATTTAATATTTTTCTGTTTTATTATTCTTATGATTGATTAAGCATTGATTCTCTCTTTTAATTAGGCAGCTCATTTTCAAGTTTTTCCAAGGAAGGAACTTGGTTAGGTTGTGTTCTCTTATCTTCTGCAAATTTTCCTTCTTCATATTTTTAAAAAGGTGCTTTTTTAGTTGTTAATTATTCTCAAGTATTCATAATTAATGCCTTGGAGGGTAGTTGTTGGAATTTCAGCTACTACTGAAACCAAAATGAAATTCAAAAGAGGATGAGAAAGATCTGCATCTATTATGTTTGATTTCATTTAATTATTTTATCTTCTTTCTCTTTCAAATTCGAGGGGTCTTCTGTTTTCTTCATAAATTTAGCTTCAGTAAGAAATCCGAACCTGAAATGATGCTTTGTTGTTAATTTTTTTCTTTTGAAATGTTTATGGATTTGAATCAGTTATGGTTTACTGTGACTCCATGGTTGTTGTTAATACTGGATTTGTTGATAATAAGATGCTGCTGCCCATCCAGTGTGTTTTATTAGCTCTTTTTTTTTTTTCTGTTTCCTTTTGGCTGAAGATTTATTCGTATCTTAGATTAAAACTTTAGAATTCCTCTGTTTTTAGCAAATTTCTATTCGGGGGTTCTGGGAAGAAATTGGAATTAAAAAAAAGAAAAAGTTAATATGATCTAAAACGGTCAAGTGGCTTCTGTTGGATTGAAGAATTTGTGAATGGGATTATGATAATTTAGAAATGTGATTCTTTCTTTTCTACCTTATCTGATTTGTGAAACCATGTTTTCCTGTTATATTCCTTAACATTGTTCATTAGGATTTTATCTGATGCATTTATTTGAAACAAACAGATATATGTTGCTAAAGAATTTGATGGAAGACAAGAAACTGGACTTTAACCGGCCACTTCTCTCTGTGAGGCGCTTCACATCCCAGGCTGCAGGTTCTGAATCCGAGGGCAACAAGAAAACTGATAATTCACTCAAAAAAGTACCCCATCCGCCTGTTTATAAATCAGAACTGAAATCAGGTCCGCTCAGGAACCCTGGAACAGTTCCTTTTGTATGGGAGAAAACCCCAGGTCGACCAAAGGAAGAAAGCAATATACAAACTGATGCTCTTGACCGGCCTCCTATTGCCCCAAAGCTTCCACCTGGGAGGGCTTTGAGGGATAAGCAGCAGTCTCCTAGAAACGGGTCTGATGCTAAAACTTTTGCACCCTACCAAACAGATATGGCGCCTTCCAGTTCTCAAAATGTTCCATCATTGGCTCTCAATGAAACTACATATGAATGTGCAAATGGAGAAATGGAGGAGACAGGGAGTTCTGGCTCGAAGGATAGTGGTGAGGCATATGTAGATGCACTTGATACACTTTCACGGTCAGAGTCATTCTTCTTGAACTGTAGTATTAGTGGTGTGAGTGGGTTGGATGGTTCAGATATCAAACCATCTGGAACCTTCTCATCAGATCCCCAAACTCGGGATTTCATGATGGGTCGTTTTCTGCCAGCAGCAAAGGCAGTAGCATCAGAAACACCTCCATATGCTACAAAGAAACAACCTATAGCACGAGAGCCACCAAGACAGATAAAGAAGCTTGTAATTGCGGATAAGCAGCAACCACTTTATGCATCCAGTCCAAACAAGTTCCCACATGCACAGGATGACTGGTCAGAAGAAAGTGAAGATGATTGCTATAGCGACTCTCAAAACTATTCAGTCAATGTTTGTGGCTTGTTTCCTCAGTTTTTGCTTAAAAATTCCTTGTGTCTTTTGAACCCAATACCAAGAGTGAAAGCTCAAAAATCAGTGAAAACTGCATACTCTGATCACAGGCGAGAGGCTAAATCCTCGTATTTGAGATCTTGCAATGAAACTGAAACTGAGGTAATTCCAATCCCTTCTCCTCAGTTTTTCTTTTGTTTTCCTTCTGTAAATTAAATTTTGGTTTCATTTATTTCTGCATAGCATACTGAGGCTGCTGGCAAGAAACGCTTAACGGGTATTGCCCAAACAGAGGAGGCTATTGAGGATAAGAATAATCTAAAGAGTGGATCTAGCAAGAAGAGTTATAGAAGTGATTGTCGGAATCCGGATGGAGCTTCTCTTTTTAGGCATTTTCAGGGTAATAATGTATCATCATATCCTAGTCAAATATCCTGGCTGGGGCATCAAGAAAAACGGTTTCTTGGTATTCCTGATAAAGCTAAGAACTACAGGGTTAGTAGCATTGATCCGCATAAGCAAGGGAGCAAGAATCTTCAAGAATGTCTGGCAAGTGAGAGTATTAGCCAGGAATCAGGTTCAGCAAGCCCTGTTGAGAAAACTCTGTATGTAGATTCCGTACAAAGGGGAATATCATCCAATTCAAGTTTTCCAGATGAAACAGCATCATGCATGAAGGATGGTTTGGAGATCCTAGTTAATCCTGGGGAAATGGAGGAGAATCCTTCAGTAGATTCTTCATTGAAGCATACCAAGCACTTGAATCATGTAGTTGATGAGAAGACACCTGTTCAGCATAAGTGCATGGAGTCCGTGGATCCGTATTCTCTGCTTTCGCCTGAAAAATATGCTCCTTACTGGCAAATGGATGCCACGGATGGTTTCAGAAGGGATCAAGATTTGATTCGGGATTCTAGTAAATTGACATTCTTAAATGTTAATGAATTTAAATTAAGTCAACAAGACCTCATACAACATTCTAATAAATTTACAAACTCAAAAGCAGCTGAGTGTAGAAAAGCTGATTTGGAAAGCCAGCCGCAAATCAAATCAAGTAACCAAGGAAGTTCTCATGGCTGCAACTTAAAACTTCCTCTTGCCTTACCTTTACCTAAAGCTCCATCAGAATCTTGGTTGAAGCGCACCTTGCCTGCTGTTTCCTCGAGAAATTCATCTTCACGGACTGGTCTTGGTACATGTAACTATAGTGAAACTCAAGCCTACACAGCTCTGTCCAGTGATCTCAAGTGGGAAAACATTGTTAAATCTTCTAATGTTCATCATGGTCGTTTGCGGTTTTCGGAGGTAATTTCAATTTCTTAGTTCATACTTCTGTTTTTCTTTATATTTTTGGTTTACTGTTAATGGATCGAGTTCATACTTTTACCGTGTAATTTCTCATGTATTCAGGAACAACTTCCTCCTATACCAGAAGCTTAGAAGTATTGGGATTCATTACTTTTACGGGGTTAAGGATGCATAAAGAAGATTAAACCCCTTTTAAATATTTATATCTACAAACAGTATAAGTAAATGATGGAAAGCTGTAAAAGTGTAAAATCAATATTTGCATAGGGCACTGAAATATGAAGATTGTAAAGTTTTGTAAATAACATCAATTAGTTCATTGAGTAGGTCCAATATCCTGTAGTTGGATTCTTTTCTAAAAGGATTCAGAACTGTATCCTCTTATTTGCAATAAAAGGAGAAATTTGCTGCTTGTATCATTAGCATTAGCAATGTCATGCTTTTCACAAATGGAATAAAAGACCAGATAGGATCGGTTGGTCAAAATAACAGTTTAATCAACTGAATTGGTAGAATAAAATTTGAAAATCTAACCAATTTTCAATTCCGATTGCTTTTGTGGCTAAAAGTAAATCCCGAGTCTATTCATCAAAATTCTTGATGAGAAAGGTCATACTTCGGGGATGAGCCAAGTGATTTAACCATTTCAGTCAAAATTGAACTTCACCTCAATAAAATATTATTGGAATTTTATATTAAATACACAGCTGACAATGTATTTTATAAAAAAAAAACAGTTGACAAAGTAAAATTATCAAGATACATAAATTTTTTTTTCAAATATGATAGATAATGTGTGACTATTAATTAGATGAAGCTACAAGTGGTCCTGTATAGAGGTGTTCATGGATCGGGTCAGATTGGGTTCGAACCGGGTCTAAGTATGATATTAACTTACTTTATGTTTGTCCAAGTCCGGCACGACCCGAAATATAAGCTTAAAATTGTCTAAACTCGTCTATATTTGCAAAAAACTAATCTAAGCCCATTTTAGGCCTGCCTATATTATTTTTAAAAAAAATATTTATTTTATTTTAATATTTAATAATTTTATATATTTTTTATTTATTAAATTTTTTTATGTAGTCATCTTAACATTATTTTATTATTTATATTAGGGTAGTATTATAAATTACATAATATATAAAAATAACATAATATAAAGTATTATAAACTTAAAAATGAATTGGGCCGGGCCGGGCTTGGACCTTAAATGTTAAAATTCAAGCCCGACCCATATTTTAAACGGACCTAATTTTTTGCCTAGTCCCATTTTTTAGGCTTAATATTTTTACCGAAACCCTCCTAAATTTTAGACGGACCTTTGGGCCTGGGCGAGTAACCGAACCCCTGAACAAATTTATTCTTGTATAAATTTGTAAAATTTGCGATTATCACCGAAGCTATGTTTCCAAATGTAACTGTTAAGGTATGGCATGTGCAATAAGCATCCAAGCAGTTCTCATATGTTTGATGTATTAGGATACTTAGATTATGAGTCCACTAACTTGATTAGCAAGAAAAACTTCATTTGAAGTTATCAGTCAAGTGTTTTCAGAAATATTTTTATGTGTCAGTCTATTCCTCAAACTTGTGACACTACTTCCATTATGAGCATATCTAAATGAGATGCCAAAATAAAGGTGATTTGACTATAATATTTTGATTAGCGAGGATTTTTCATTTCAAATGATCTTGGAGATATATCTTACCTAATTAATTAAATTCAAGAGATTTTATATTTTGAAATTCTTAAAGCTAACTTAAAAGCTTCTAAGACTAAAATGGATGGACTCATGAGTAAACATAACACCATGCTCATGATTTTCTTTCTTTTTTTCCCTTTCGGATATATTTGGCGAAATGATCAAATTCACTAATAGACTAATATATTGAAAGTGAAAGTTTATTGAATTTTTCTTCCAATTGCACATCAGTTGCGACTAGTTGTACTAATTGACAAAGTAAAAAAATTAGAGATGGACACAAAAAGTTGATTACACGAATCGAAAATCTCTTATATCTGCAGGACCTTATTTAGAGGGTAATCCACTATAAACATGCTTGTACAAGACATGATTTAAGTTTAGCTCATGCACCAAGTTACAACCTAACTCTTATACATTAACCTAAGGTCACTCTCCGTCACTCTCCCCATTAAGACTTCCCCTTTGAAAGCTTGTTTACAAACTGAACATGAACCAGTTTCTTTACAATGAATTTTGCACTAAAAATAAGTTTCTAACAATGGACAAAATAAGTGCTCTCTCTCTCTTGCTTCTCTGGCTTTTCCAAAAGATTAAACACAAGTCTTTAAAATAGACATTGTACTACTTTGTAAAAGAGTAAGTGTGACCTGAATGAAACTTTAAGTTTCACCTTAATCACTTATTATGGAATATAATAAAAGAGATCTTCTTGACTTTAGCTTCTTCAAAATCCGTATGTCTTTAAATAAGGGAAATAGATCATACTAAGGCTCTTGAAAACTTTCCTTGCTTGATCTAATTTCTTTTCTAACTATAATCTCAAGATTTGATGCGTAAAGTCCCCGAAAAGATTAAGTAAATAATCAAGATACACAAGTCAATATATGCCAACATATAAGGCAAGTTGCATAATGTTTAGTTGCAAAGTGAGTTTCAACTGGTGTCGCATCTGGCATTAGCAATCTCCACATTTGGAAATTTTGACCAAAAACCCTACAACAAACTTTCTCAAGCAAAAAGTATATGTAACTAGAAAAAAAAAATTTCAAACTCCTCGTAAATGTCACGACAATGATTAATGACATCAAATCATAAAAAAAATCATTGTATTATAAAAACCAAAATTAACAAACCAAAGATCTAGAGTTCCCTGTACAACAAAATTTATCCAACAAAAAAAATGTAAGTAATAGTAGCAATTAAACTAACAGTCTCAACACCATCAAGTTCCAACGATTAGGCTAACAGCTCCAGAACAAAATAGACTTAGGGTAAGTGCAACGGGAAGAACATATTCATAAGCTGGAGTTTCATTAACACACAAAACACTCATATGTAGGAAGTATCATGAAACATAAAACAATTAACAATAGTAAGCAAGCCAAAGGAGAACACCTCTTAGTGGCAACATCAATACACTCCCCTTCAGTAAGATGTTTCAATAGGGGGTGTGATGGATGCTAACTGTAACAAATTGAAAATTTTGTACGTTAGAAAATTCATAAAAGTGCCAGAATTGGACATCTTAGACGTTCTGGGATGTTAAACTTAGAGATTGTTTAGGAACAAATCTCGGGTTATTTTTATTACTATTATTGAATTGCCATAATCAAATTCCATTAAAATTATTAGTATTAGATTGTAAGAATTTTGAAATATGGACTATTTTGTAAGAAAGCCAAAATAAGTGAGGAAAATGTCATAAAGGTAGGATTTGGAATTGGAATTAGAAATAGGAGGAGGCCTTAAGAGGTAAATAGACTAAGGACCTAATAGAAAAATACCCTATAAAAATTAGAGGATGGAACAATTATAGTTTCATTCATTATCACGATTTGCAAAACATTTTATGATAAAAAATTCTCTAAACTCTCTCATTCATTTTCCTTTAATTCTTGATCAAACTCCATAGGTTTCAACAAGGCAAATGTGGTTTCAACAAGGCAAACGTGAAATATAATAATTTTCTCTTAATTTCAATTCTTGAAAACTTGTTTTAATAAAATTTCCTCTATTTTCTATATTCACGTTAACATTGAGTAGAGTGAGAGAGCTCAAGTTTTTTATGATTCTTAATTATTTTAGGATAGATTTTGAGTGTTTATAAGTTTAGGATAACATTACCACATAGAAATTTATATTTGGTGAGGATTTGGTTAAGTTGTTGAGATTTAGATGAATACAGAATGAGAAAGGGCTAAGAAAAGCAAAGTTGAAGTTTCACTTTATTGAATGCATTGTTCATAATAGATTTAGGTGTCTCAATGTTTAATTCTTAATATAAAAACTTGTTTTATTGTTTTTATGTTGAAATTGAAGCTAAAAAGTAATCAAAAGCTCTAAGGCCAAAGGGAGGGAGAAAGTTATAGAGGCTTAATTGGTTTTTCGGTTTGTACATTCTAAATATTTAAAATACTTTATATACTCTCTAAATTATTACTTAAACTTATTTTTTAATTTTTGATTGGTTAATTATATTTCATGATGTTTTGATATGAGTGATTGAGACTTGTAAGGTGTATAAATGTATATGTATGTGGTGGATATATGATTGCCTAAGATTGTTGATCAGTGGTTGCTGATTTGAAATGCTATTAACATGTTTGTTGGTTGATTGAGCTAGAAATTTATGTTTGATAAGTCCTGTTAAACATTTTGGAAAGTGTTCGAGTATAATTGGCATGATAAATGATACTTAGAGTTTTTAAATCTCTTATGGGTCGAGTTTGCTTGGGCATCCAAAAGTTATGTTTATGACACTTGTGTGCCATTACTGGTGTGTTGGTTAACTAAGTCATGTTCTTACATGTACTAGAGTTTTGGTATCAAATATGGCACTTATGTGCAATCTTGGTGTATTGGAAGACTTATTTGTTTGGTGTGTTGAGGACTATCCATGCATCTGAGTTTCTCTTGTAACTCCTCAGGATGTAATTGGTAGACTGGTAACCCTAGGGTGAAACCAGAGGTAGAAGGAAGTTGAAAAAAAAACAAATGTGAACCTTCTCTTATATATATATTTGAATAGTAATTTAAAAGTGACATATGTTCGTCACCACTCTAACGAAATAAAAAATCTTAGATTCAAAGGTGTATCTCAAAATAATGAAAGTATCAGGTTACAATAAAGTTACGACAACAGAGTCAAGTCCGGAGTTTTTCCAAGTCAGGTTACATAGTGTCAGAAGGTCATATATACATACATTAAACTTACAAAATAAACCAACAATGTACAAAATTGTAAACTACCCCGACATATACACATTACAAGGCAACAAAATGGTTCACAAGAAATAACAAGTCCGGAGTTTTGCCAAGTCCCTTCAAATCCAAGAGAAAAATGAACTACTTGAAATCAGGAACGAAAAAAAAGAATCGAATGAGTTCCTATTAAGTAGTGGATTCTTAAATATCCAACTATATTAATAAAATAGTGTTAGTAGTTGTGTGACCCAAATTCTTGTTAAAATAAAATACAAGTGGCAAGATAGGGGGATCTACGAGGGCCAAGGCTGTAGCCTATCGTAGATCCCTAATAAGCAAAATACTAAACTGGGGCGCGGTACAGTACAGGCTGCACAAGTGAAATCCGTAAAGAAGTTTACTTCCTCTATTTGAGGTTGATTAGAATAAGGTGTTTTAACCTTACTGCATTACTTCTATTTGAATTTGATTAGAATATGGTTTTACAAACCTATAAATAGACGTAGTCTATACTCTTCTTGTATCATTCAAATTCGACATAATGAATTTTCTTCTCCTTTGCTTGTGGTTTTTTTTTCTCGAAAGGGTTTGCACGTAAAATTTTGTGTGTTCTATTTTTCTCTATTTCTTTGCAATTCATTGTCATTATCGATGTTCAATTTTCACAAACAGTTTGTGATGCGAGTCTCAAAGACCAATTTTAGACCTATGGATGTGATGGGCTCACATCACCTTAAGGCCCAACAACAATGTCAAAGGCCAAGCAAGTCAAACCAAAGTTCAATCAAATACAAGATTTGAGGATGAATTTTTTCGAGGAAAGGGGGAATGATACATGCACGGATGGGGTGAAATTTATTAAATTTCATTCACCGAAGCTGCCAATTTTCAAGTTTGATAAATCAATAGACTTGCGATGACTTTTTAGATGGGATCCAGACATTTCTAGCTTGAGATGTCTCATGGCATTTAAAAATCTACCTCTTAGCTTCGAAACGCACTTTGAATCACTCAATTTTAAGTTCGAGAGCTCAAGTTATGATCGTTTTAATAACGACTATGCGAGTATAATTTTTGGACGTGATTATGACGAGAACTATGAGTTTTGGGCTTTTAATTCGAGTTTAAATAATATTGAGTTCAGGTTTTGGGCTAAATTTTTATTATATATAAGCTCAATATTGTCTTTATCAGCTATTATTATTTTATTCTGAATATTTGATAATTATTAAGTGTTTTAAGTTATTTAGGAGTTTTATGTTAACAAGAAAGTTTAGTTTAAAACTACTTATTGTTTAGATTAAATTAGAGTTCTAGTATACTTAAGAGTTTTATTTAGATTTATTTAGCTAGCCTATATATAGCCCTTTGCATTATACACAAACTAAACAATTCTTTATTATTCAACTTCTCTTTTAAGATAATAAATTCTCTGAGTTTTCTTTTTTAAGAATTTATTTTGAGTTTTAACAATCTTTTCAGATTGTAGGGATCATCTTCAAACTTTTTCTTGCAAAGTTTTCTTTCTTGGAGGGGAAATTAGAGTCGCTTGAAAGGGGTTGTGGATTCTTCGTGTTTCTTCTTAGGACTTTTACATACCACGTTCTATCTTTCCATCTATCTTCTTTATTTTCTTCCTTATTGTTGTAATCATAGATTTATTATTCTATTTTAATTACCTTAGTTATTTATTTAAATTGTTTTATCTGGCTTGGATTTGATTGCATTTCAAGTTGTGTCAAATTCCAAGTTTCTTTCCAAACACCAAGAGCCCTAAGTCAAATCCATGACTTGAACAAACTTTACAATCTGCTTCCGTATTCATCCGCCTTATTTCTTTATCAATTTGTATAAGTCAATCAAATTCCAATGACTTGGAAATTCAAAACTGTCAACGATCATTTGCTAAGGGATTATCACTATGAGAATAGGAGACTAAACCATAATTGAAACAAAACCAAGGGTTGAGCCAAAATGACATGGAGCATAATCGACAATAATTAAAAATAGGGGATGTATATATACATATAGTCATCCGACCCATAAAGGTTTTATAGCTCCTCACTACAATAAGATTCAACTCATACTATCGCGAAACTCCTTTCTTCCTATAACTTAACCAGCCTTTCCTCCGCAAATCTATTTGATTCATTTATTCCCATAGCTTAACCAAACTTTCCTCCGCAAATCCATTTGATGCATTTCTATCCCATATAATCCATCAAATAGTCACAGTCTTTTTGCCAATCAATATTTGCACTTACATGCCATATCTGAGGCAAAAGCTTAAAAGAAACGAACACATTTTTCCTCTGGTCCCTCCTACATTTGAATTCTCATCATTCTAATCCCTCCAACCTCGACCATCATTAATGTGGGGGTGTGCCTCGTATTTCTGAAGAAATAGATGACGATGTCGTGACGAGAAGGATCATGATGTTGTGACGATGTGACTCAGGACATCACGACGAGGTGAAGTCGACGACACGACATTTTCTCCCATTTGGTAGTTACGTTTTAGACTTCAAGCAGGACTGCTTCTCCCAGTTTGACTTTATTTATTTCAGGGATATTTTAGTATGATTAGAACTCTAATCTAAGCCTATTTAAAAGGACCATTGTATCCCTATTTTGACGTGCCAATCAACGAGGGCTACTTTTTAGAGCGACAAAATGTAGTTGCAGATGAGTTTAGGTGAGAGTTTCGTGGTAATTATAAAGAGTATTTTTATACCCTTTTTGTAAGTGCCTTATGAGATTTAGGGTTTTTTTATTGATTTGCTCTTTGGAATTTTGAGCTTTGTATTCAGGATTTTGTGTAATGTATGTTTAGTACATTTAGGTTATTTTCTCCATATTGTACTCTCATTTGTTTACTCATTTAGTGAAAAGCCAAAACTTCTTTTGCTTGTGGTTTTTATCCTTTTTAGAGGGGTTTTCCATGTAAAATATTTGTATTCATTCGTCTCCACTTTTACTATCTTGTTATTTATACGAGTTGATCCCCAACAAACTAGTATTAAAGCTACAGTTCAACTTCTGTAGATCGACTCGTTCGGTGGCACGTCTTTTGATATTGAAAAGTTTGACAGACCACAAATTTTAATTTTTGCAGTTTCAGATAATTATGAAGGTAGCTGATGTGGCTAAAGACAAGGATGGTGATTCTTTGTTCTCTACATATAATTTGGTTGAAGGTGGAGTCGTGTCAAATGTCAAACATGTGCCTGATTTAGAGAAGAATCTAATCCCTTTTTGGTCTTTAGGACTCAAATAGTTCACAGAGTGTTTGAGGTAATACTGGTCACAGAGGGTTATAGTCAAGGTGGAGAGAGTTAATTTTGTATCTCCTATTTGTGTATTATTTGCTCTTGTTGTATTATAAAACTTTGATTTGAAGAGTATGAGTCTTTCAGATTCTAAGTTCGAACATGGTTTAGACTTGGTTGACATTTTGCAAAATCGAGTTAGGCTTGTGATGGGGCATGAAAAAGAAGGCATGGTAAATATGAATTAAGGTGAAGATTTGTGGGGTGTGTCTCGTATTTTTGGAGAAACAGATGGCGATGTTGCGATGAGGAGGATCATGACATCGCGACGAGGAATATTACGGTGTTGTGACAATGCAACTCTGGACGTGACGACAAGGTGAAAATGACGTCACGACGTCATGACGTGTTCTCCTATTTGACAGTTGCATTTAGACTTCAACCAAGATTGCTTCTCCAGTTGGACTCTATTTTTTCTAGAGATATTTTAATATGATTAGAATGCTAAGCTAAGCCTATTTAAAAGGGCCATTGTATCTCTATTTTGACACGCCAATCAATGAGGGCTTTTCTTGAGGGCAACAAGATGTACTCACAGATGAGTTTAGGTAAAAAATTTTGTGCTAATTATGGAGAGTATTTTTATACCCCTTTTATGAGTGTCTTATGGGATTTAAGGTTTTGTTTATCGGTTTGCTCTTTGAAATTTTGAGCTTTGTATTCGGAGTTTTGGGTAATGTATGTTTAGTACATTTAGGTTGTTTTCTCCATATTGTACTCTTATTTGTTTACTCATTTAGTAAAAAGTCGAAGCCTTCTTTGCTCGTGATTTTTATCCTATTCGGAAGAGTTTTCCACATAAAATGTTTGTGTTCATTCTTCTCCACTTTTACCATCTTGTTGTTTATACGGGTCAATCCCCAACAATTATGGACCTTCGGGAAGCTTTAGCAATTCAATTAAGATTTACACATTTATACTAAGAATGTTCCGAATAGCAAGCATGCATCAAGATTAGTTAATTTTAACTAATAAAACATCTTTATTCATCACTAACTGGTTAACATCAACACAAACAGAACCATTTATCCAATTCAATTACGGCATTTAATTAGCCCCATATGGATGGTGATAGTCCATCAACACAACAGGAATTTAAATCAACCTATTGTACGTTCGTACATGGCCTTGACTAGTTTTTGGATACATTAAATCTGTCTCATTTTAGACTAAAATAAACGTTTCTAATGCAGCACTGCAGATCACTTTCGAACACCATCACTCAGCTTAGATTGAAGCATCGGACACAAACTTTAGCCTTCATGTACAATTAATTTCGGCATTCAATCCCCTTAAATATCAGCTTGTAAAACAGTTAAATAGCAGTTTTGGACAACATAGTCTTCATCCATTTAGACAACATTCTTTAACATCTAAATAGCTCATTTATATATCATTTGTTCATTAACAATTTCAACCATTATTAACATAAATTTACAGTCACTCTGACAATATTAATTGACGTCTAAACAACAATTTTCCTGCTGCATTAATACACCAAACAGCAGTCCTTAAAACAGCATAAATACACCACTCTCTGAACATCATTAATCCGGCACACTAACTATCAATTGACCAAAGACTACAGTATTTAATTTCTATTCATTTACAACTACCTACAACATTAATGGCATCAATAATACTTCCAGCAGCAGATTTTTAAGCTTCATAACCACACAACTTTCTGGACAAAAACCTTCCATAACAGCCGAAACACAATAAATGTACCAAGCATTAACAACACACCTCATTGCATACATCGGCCATTCTCACCAGCTTCAAAATCCAAACATACCAGCAAAAGAAAAGACATGGAAGAGTACAAGAGGAACTCACCAGAAGCTATAGCTGAACTTACCCCTGTGCGATGCCCTTTCCCCTTCTGCTGCTGCCTTCAGCTTCCTCTTTAGCTAAACAAACAAATCACTTTCGTTACTAAGGAAACACACTCGATAGCCATGAAATTATACTAAGAACAAGCACAAGCCAGGGCGGTTAACATCATTAAACATTCCAAAACGCAACTGGGAGAGGGATTTCCTCCCCCCTCTCCAACATTCGGTCAATCACAAAAACACCCTCCCCAAACTGCCATTTCGACGAGAGACCTAAATACAAGCGGAGAATAAGAAGTTTATCATTTTTCCTTAAGGAATCAGCTCCTAAATGAGCTCAAAATCCACCATGCAACAACTAGCTCTTCCCCTCTCCATTCGAACAACAGCTCACCCAAAGAGTAACCAAATAAAAATTTCAGTTCTCTTCCCCTTCCCTCCACATTCACCGTCCAAAAGAAACAAGAAATTTTCAAAATTGGCTAATACAATCCTTACACCCTTCAATAATTCCACCAAAGCCCCACATTACCCCTTGGCCGGCCCTACTAAAAATTTATACACACCCCCATTTCACATAATTCTCCCTAACACCTTTATTAAAAATTCAACCATAAAATTAAGCTAATTTATCTTCTCTTTAATATATTTCCCCCATTTGAGTTCTTATGGTTCAATTTGTTTTAATCACATTTAAGTTGACATCGATACAAAACTAAGTGATTTTCCATGCAATTACAATCACGTAAGAAAAGAAATGCATTTCAAGCAATCCAATATGTACAAACATCAAACCAAAAATGGAAAAACTTCTTTATACCCTTTTTCTGGCCAAACTAAAATAAAATCATACTTTTAGCTAAGTTACAATAAATTTTTAACATTAAGAGGATAATTATAATTGAAGGACATAGAAGGTAAATGAGACAAATTAACTAAATAAACATATATATAAGACATAGGAAAGGGTTGAGAAATCTCACAAGACACACTTCTCCATATAAACGAACTCTCAAGTACTGTAACACCTAAATTAGAGGATCCATAGGTTTGGGATGTGACTGCAGTCCCTAAAGAGAATTTAATCCTCAAAATTTTTTACCTGCCAAAAAATAGGGGTATTGCTCTCTCATGGAACTTTCCCTTTCCCAAGTAGCCTCCTCAATCTTGTGATTTTTCCAGAGGACCTTTACCAAAGGGATCTTTTTGTTTTGAAGCTCTTTTACTTCCCTATCTAAAATTTGCACGGGTTATTCTTCATAGGAAATGTTCTGTTCTACCTTTAATGTCTCTAATTGCATCATATGATTCGAATCGGATCAATATTTCCTCAACATCGAAACATGGAAAACATTATGGATTCTTGACAGACCAAGCGATAGTGCTAGACAATAAGCCACTTGTAACACCCCTTACCCGCATTCCTGATCGGAACAGAGTATGAGGTATTACTAAATTTTTAAAAAAATTTCGACAGCATTTCTGCTTATTTTTGCTTAAACCTCCTGCAAGTTTTCAAACACAATTCAATATTCCAACCAAGTTCAGTTGTATAAACATACACAATTTAACCATTAATAAACACTACATTTTAAATCAAACCATAACATATATTTACATGGTGACGCCCCATTACATAAGTCGCCTATACATGCCATAATTTCCGAATACTAGTAGCAAAATACCCAAACGTGGATGATAGTGTAGATGATTGTCGACTCGTCCCAATTCGAGTTGACGGAAATCACTATAATCAAGGGAAAAATAAAAACGAGTAAGCACATAGCTTAGTAAGTAAACATATGACAAATAAATAAATTTCTCACATGACTACACCATAGTATAAATTTATTCACAAATAAATTTCATTGTTTGTGTAATTTCCAGCAAGCTGGTTTTCTGCGTCATGACCACTAATTTATTTTTATCTGGAGCTACAGGGCTCCAAATTGAATTCCGTAAATTTTCCCTGAAACTAGATCCATATATCTTTCTATCATAAAATTTTAAGAATTTTTGGTCTATCCAATTAGTACATTTTATTCTTTAAATCTTCCCCTATTTCACTGTCCGACAGTCCTGACCTCCCCTTACAAAAATTCACATAAGTCTCTGTAAAAGTTTCAAACAATGTTCTCGTTTGTTTCTATTAAAAATAGACTCAAAAAGGAATCCAAGAATATAGATTTCAAGCCATAATTATTTTTTTTATAATTTTTTGTGATTTTCCAAAGTTGGAACAGGGGATTTCAAAATCAATCCATCCCTGTCTCAGTAAAATTCAAATATCTCCAAAAATACAACTCTTTTGGTTGCTCTATTTCTTTCATATGAAAATAGACTCATTCAGCTTCAATTTAATATATTATTTAACCTCTAATTCATTTTCCACCATTTATGGTGATTTTTCATAGTTTCCCAACTGCTACCATTCAAAACAGTTTTGCATTCAAATTGTCTCTTTTTATATTTTTGGTTTTCCTCCCATCTTATACATGGGTTGATTAAGTATCAAACCCAATATCCCTCCCATAAACTTGTCCACCACATATATGAATATTCACCTTCCCAATTTACTCGTTGAACACTCAGAATGTTAATCGTTATCGGTGGATTCCGCACTTAGCAACCACCAATGAATCGGGGAATCAGCACACAGCAACCCCTTGGGGGAATCAACACTTAGCAACCCCCTTCACATTTCAGATGCGGTGGAATCAGCACTTAGCAACCACCAATGAATAGAGGAATCAACACTTAGCAACCCCTCGGGGGAATCAGCACTTAGCAACCCCCTTTCACATTTAAAATACGGTGGAATCAGCACTTAGCAACCACCAATGAATCGGGAATCAAGACACAAGAACCCCTTGGGGAATCAAGACTTAGCAACCCCCTTCACATTTCAGATGCGGTGGAATCAGCACTTAGCAACCACCAATGAATCGGGGAATCAGCACACAGCAACCCCTTTATATGCAATATGCTTCGGCCTATTTCGAGTGTTCAACCAAAAACCGTGTTTTGCAACCCCTTACCACCTTTCCCAATTTAACAAAATTTTTGGAATCTTGCCAAACATTTATTTTATATTCAAATAAATCTCAACACAAATCAAATAATATCAAAATAATACATTAAGTCACATGTTTACTTATCTCGGTGCAAAATATCGTAATTTTGCAATTCACTCCACTATCTTTTCTTTTCCTCATTTGAGATAATCTTCCCGTCTCTCTTGATCTATAATAGCAAATTTAACTCGTTTAATGTGCACATTTATTAAAATAATCCTCCACCCAACTTTTTGAAAATTTACAATTTTGCCCCCAAACTTTTACATATTTACACTTTTGTCCCTAAGCTCGGAAATTAAACTTCATCACTTATTCTTAGGTTTTATGACATGCTGAACATTTTTCCCTTCTATGGCAACATCAAATTCTCACTCTAACACATACTTTTGAACATTAACTATTTTTACCGATTATGTCAATTTATACGTTTTCGTTTAAAATCGCTTAGCAAAAGTTGTTTAACATAATTTTTAGCTTCATATTCCACCATAAAACAGCAAAATAAACACATTTCACCTATGGGTATTTTTCCAAATATGAACCTTAACACGAATTATTGATAGAATAAGCTAAATTAAGTTACCGGGACTCCAAAAACGTAAAGAACATTAAAAACGGGGCTTGGAATCACTTACTATTGAGCTTCGAAGCTTAAAAACCCTAACTATGGCTCCCCCCTTGCTGATTTCGTTCACCATGAAGAAGATGAGCACATTTTGCCATCTTTTTCCCTTTTTAATTCTTTTTATTACTAAATGACTAAAATGCCCCCATTTAAAAAAAATCTATTTCACCCATTTCTTATGTCTATTTTTTTCCATCAATTAACTAATGGTCTAATTACCATATAAGGACCCCCAATTTATAATTTCATAACAATTAGACACTTCTAACATGTAGAACTCAACTTTTACACTTTTTACAATTTAGTCCTTTTGACTAAATTGAGTGCCCAAACGTCAAAATTTTCGAACGAAATTTTTACGAAATTTTTTCGTAAAATTGTAGACCATGAAAATATAATAATAATCATATTTTCTCTCGTCGGATTTGTGGTCCCGAAACCACTATTTCGACTAGACCCAGAATCGGGCTGTTACACCACTAGTCCAACATGTTCCAGAACTTTGTATAGTCCAATAAACCTTAGGCTAAGTTTGCCCTTCAATCCGAAACAAATGATTTTCTTCCAAGGTGAAACCTTGAGAAAACTTTGTCACCCACCCCATATGAAATATCCCTGATTTTACAATATGTGTCTCCCCATATGAAAACTTTGTTCTTTTCTCTTGGAATCGATTTCGATCCAAGATTTATTTTATTCAATCGATGTTATTTAGTTTATTTTCCTTTGATAGCGATGAGATTCATTTTCCCAATCAAGAGATTTGTTATTTCGCTCTTAATCAATACAAATCAAGATTAATCTATATGACCCTTTTTTCTTTTGGTTTATTCGTGTTATTTACATATTTATATAAATTGAGTTTGAGATTTTGTGTACCATGAGTAGTTAATTCCCTTAGGGGAGATTAATGAGTGGATGTAGGAGTGATTAACGAAAGAGTAAGAGTTTCCTACAGAATTAGTTGGTATAAATTATGCGTTCTTACACCCTAGGCTTGACAATCCTAGGAAGTAATCAAAGTTTAAATGAGGTCGAAAGAGAAGTTTTCCGAGTAAATCGTGATTTATCCTGGTTGAGAAAGTCAGGTCAGGAGATAATCAAGTATTGGTTAATTAATTAAGCAGTTAGAGGTCGAGAGGTAATAATTGGTTAGTTAATAGCTAATTCACCCTGAAACCCGAACCCAAAGTTAATTACAACCACTGAAGCGAGTTAATATTCCTAATTAGTTTAATTGATTTAGTTGTTTGTTTTTTATTTTTGTTTATTTATTTTAGTTTTTTACTTTATGATATTACCTCTTTTTATTGGTTGTCATAATATAGAATTTAATTAGTACAATATAGACTTATTATTGTAAAGATAATTCCAAATAAGATTTAATCCATCCTCCATTGGGTACGATCCTCTGAATACTTCCCTGTGTTCCATTGTAACATTTTACTAATTATAATTTGACCCGTATACTTGCGGACACCATTGATTTATTTCTTATATTTTTGGTGTAATATTTTTCGGTCAAACATTTGCACGTTTGGCGTCGGTCAAGTTGTTGGCGTTGTTGCCAAGGAGGTTTCGACATTAAATATGAAATTATTTTTACAATTAATAGGATAAATAGGAAAGTTGAAGACTATAGGATAAATATGAAAATATATTTATTTGTTTAATTTTGTTTTAATTTTCATGATTTTTTATGACCCGAAGCGGTAACACCCTAATCGAACCATATCCTAATCCGGAGATACTACTTAGACGCAATCGCTAGTTGATGAATATCAATCCACCCGTAGCAGTTCATTTACCTAAGGAGAATCTGTTATTTGAATATACATGAGAGTAACACGTAAATATCTTGGATGAAGTCCCAATGGAGCAAAGGCAGTTGCGCGAGTACGCTTTACCTATACTAGATTTGGTGCGAGGCAGTATCAAGAGGCCAGTGGTTAAAGCCAATAATTTTGAGATAAAGATGACTATAATTCAGATGATCCAAAATACGTTGCAGTTCAAGGGAAACATGATGGGGGACCCGAACCAACACTTGAAGCAGTTTACAACTATGTGACACCTTCAAATACAATAGAGTAACCGATGTGTTGTGTGTCTCCGGTTATTTCCATTCTTCTTGTGCGACAATGTAGCCAATTGGTTGGATTCACTAGACCCAAGTTCCATCACCACGTGGGATGATTTAACGGAAAAGTTTCTTCATAAAATTTTCCCTATCAACTTAGGCGAGAAATCACCAATTTTAAGAAATATGAAGGTGAATCCTTGTACGAAGCATAAGATCATTTCAAGTCAATGCTAAGGAAGTTCCCACCCCATAGATTGCAAGCGTGGCTTCAAATCTAGAATTTTTACAATGGTGTAAGCAATAATATTAGATCCAGCCTAGATGGAGTAGTTGAAGAATCTATCATGTACCACATTTATGGACGAGCCTATAAAATCATAAATGATATGGCGATGAATTTGTATATGTGGCCTAATGAAATATTCATGTACAAATCAAAGCCTCTAAAGATAAAAGCGATAAACAAAGATCATAGATATCAACAAATTTTAAAGAAGCTTAACCATTTGGAGTCAACTGTCAAACTAACGAGAACAGAGTCATATTCTAAAAACCAACTGGAAGAGGCGAGCTACATAGGTAATAGGGGTCGAGATCCCTATTTTGATACTTATAATCCCAGTTGGAAAGATCATCAGAACTTCAAGTGGGAAGGCAACCAAGGAGGTGGAAACCAAATACAAAATCGGTAAAACCCTTCTTACCAACCTCCTCACTTACAACAACAATTCATGGGAAACAACCATGTTGCATGTGGTCAAAGATTCGACATAATAGAAGGAGAGATACAAAAAATGAAAATAAACATTCGACAAGTTGAAGCTAGATGTAGACGACTCAAATCTCGAATGGGTAGTCTCTGTAGCCAGATGAGCCAATTGATGACGATGTTCCAAAAGTAGAGTGGTCAAAGTCTCCCCAGTAACACAAAGAACAATCATCAGAGAAATGGGAAAAACGTGTAAATGAGATAGCTTCACGGTCAGGAAAGACATTAGAAAAGCCGAAGGCACCCATACATGAAAAAGAGGAGGTTCCTGAAGTTGTCGATGAACCCATGGAGGAGGATGAACACAATGAGTCGATTAATGAGATAATCAAATCGTGTTTGATCCGATAATCGCAAAGTTAAGCATAATAAAGGTACCATTTTTGACAAGATTAGAGGACAAACAAAAGAGGGACAAGGTAGATTTCATAAATTTTCTCAATTTATTTAAATACCTCAATATCGGTCTATTGCTCTTGGAGCTAATTGATTAAATACCAAAGTATGCCAGGTACTTAAAGGAAATAATGGCACAACATAAAAAGATGAAAAAAGGCGAACAAATTGACATTGATGCCTCGTGTAGCGCCTTAATTGCCAAAAATATACCTTTAAAGTTAAAAGATCTGGGTAGTTTCACAATTCCAATAGATATAGTGGATTGACATTTTAGTAAGGCCCTTTGAGATTTAGGGGCCAATATAAACTTGATGCCCCTATCGATCTATCGAAAACTCAGACTTGAAGATCTAAAAATACATCTATAATGCTACAGCTAGTCGATAGATCCTTCGTACATCCAACAGGTGTGCTCGAGGATGTATTAGTTAAGGTATGGGGGTTTATAATTCCTATAGACTTTGTAGTCCTCGATTTTGAGGAAGATCGAGATATCTCCATCCTGTTGGGTAAATCATTTTTGGTCACGTCTAAATCAACCATCGATCTTGAACGAAATAAGCTAAAAATGAAAATTGATGGCAAAATAGAAGTGTTGAAGTGTGCTCACGATTCTTAAAACGAAGGATTAGTTAGAGATGAATGCTATGTGTTATTCGATTCAATCCCCAACGACCAAAATCAAAGGTAATTTTTTAGTTGTATTGGTGTAGGTAAGCGAAAACCATGAGAACGGGACAAATGGAGTGATACCGAGAGGATTGGAATTGTTTGGAAGGCTAATGATAGCTATGGGAGATGGATGAAGCCGGTGGTTAAATTCAAAGAACTACCAGACAAGTCTAGTAACGCAACATAATTTTTAAACCATTGAACTTCTTTTTACTTTGTAAATATTGTATATTAGTTTGTTAGAATTAGGAATTAGACTTGTTATTTGATGTTATAAATTAGAAGTCAACAAGTTTTCGGGAGCAACAAAGGAGCTAGAAGCTATTTGGGGTCAAGTATGGGTAATCGAAGGCCTTTGACAAATCTTGGAGAGGCTAAATCAAAGCCATGTTGTAACACAACAATTCCATGGCACAACTCACCTATGTCGAATCTAAAAATATGAGAAATAATTGTCGTCCCGCGCCATACACATTATATGGCACGGCATACCTACTTTGAAGCAAAAATAAGAGCAAGAACTCACTTTGTGTCATGCCATGCCTTCTCTATGGCGCGACAGGCAGGCTATTTTCTGTAACTTTCCATTTGTGTTTCGATGTAATCTAGGGCAATCCCTAGTTTGCACGGCATGTAAAGCCCTAGAAGGCCTCTATATATTGTCGTTAGTAGCAATTGTATCTTCCAAGCCTCCACAAATAACAACACAACCTTTCACTACCCTATTCGCAAGAAATTTGAAATTTCCTTGCCAATCACTTGTTATACAATTATAAATTGATAAGGAGCAACCATTTAGATGTTGAATCGAGAGCTGATAACTTCAAAGAACTTCATGAAAGGGAACTCAAAATTCATCTTCGAGCCATTCGACGAAAATCTCCCCTTCAGGAGAGAGTCCTTGCTTTCGCTAAACAACAAAACGAGGGTGATAATTTGATTCCATAGATGGAAGAAGTTTCGTGCCATCCCAAAGGAATGAGCTTGTATGCCAGTCGTCCAGGAATTTTATGCGTCCTTAAGAGAGATTGAGACAACTCAAAAATTGGATGTACCATGGTTTCGAGTCTTTGTTCAAAGGAAAGAAATTTCCATCTCACCTCCCGAGATAGCAAGGCACTATGACACTCTGATATTCCTTTATGATTTGTGTAGCAAATGGATCATATGTACTTTTCGAGAGAAAGTATGTAGGAGATATGTAACAAGCCGTTTTCTAGTGGTGTCAAAAATAATAGTTTGGGGACCACAATTCTGACGTGTGAGTCCATAAATATTAATTATTTAATATTTACAAGATTTATTAGAGATCGTATTAAATTTTGGTTTGGTAGTTTCATTGTTTGTTTAGTTAATTAAAAAAGGACTAAATTGTAAAAACTAAAAAATTCAATTGCTATTAGTGCTTAAGTGCCCATTTGTATAAATTAGTAAAATGGGATGGTTTAGTATGGAAATTTAGCCATAATTGAAGATAGTGGACGGTAATATGGTTGATTTCTTAAGTTATGATTTAAAATGATTAATTAAATTAATATTTAAGTATTAAAAAAAGAAAAGAAAAACCAAGTTCATCTATTTCATTTCTTACTTCTCAATCAAAAATTCCATGGTTAGAACCTAAAAGCATTTGGCCTTGCTATTCACCATGCATGTAAGTGTTTTCTCAGTCCATTTTTCATGAATTTTACGTTTTTAAGTTCGTTGAAATGAAATCTAACTAGTTTAAGGGTTAAATTGTGAAACTATCAAATTTTAGAAAATATACCATTGAAATTTTTGAAGCTTTTTAGTTGTGTTTGGTTTGGTTTGAAGCTTGGTGATGATTTTGATGTTAGTTTACAAAGTAATTTTTATAATTTATAAGTTTAAGGATTAAATTGAAAGTAGTTAAAATTTGGCATGGTTTCATTATAAAATTTCAAGATTTTATGGCTGGTTTGAGGTTGTTAAGCATTCGGCTTAATGGGTGTATAGGGTTTAATTGTGAAAATAATCCTATTTTGGTTTAGGGACCAAATTGAATAAAGTGTGAAAATTTGGGGCAATTGTGAAAAATTGTAAATAGGAATACATGCTCATTAAATTGAATATTTCTATTAAGCTGAAGCTAATAATTGGAAAAAACTACTTTATAGATCAAAATCCAGTAGATAGTCATGGAAAAGGAAAAGTTGCTGATTAGTCCTTGAATTTTCACCATCCCTACAGTTTAGCATTGGTAAGTTCATACATTTTAATTTGGTATAAATGGTATTATTATTATGTTTATTTCCAAATTTTGGTATGTTGAAATGTATGTATGTATGTATATATGTATTTGAATTCTTACAAATTGGTTCAAGGTGAGAAAGTGATTTGAATTGTAAAACGTTATGTGATTTTGTATATCGATTTGGTATAGTTGAATAGATTATGCAACTTGTGTATAAAGCTCACCTGTTGAATGATTGTGGTTGACAGGGTTAATGTTTATTAATAGTGTCGTTAAATGTTATGCTATGTTTATACGGTAAGTTTTATTGTTTCGACTTGTGAACTTACTAAGCTCTATTGAAGCTTACTTGTGTCATTTTCTTATTTCCTTGTAGATATTGTTTTGTGAATTAGGTGATCAGATCAACTCGAAGATCACACTATCCAGCTATCAATCGATAGATTTTGAAAATGTTTTCTTTTGGGATATGTGGCATGTAATAGGAGAATCATGTATATGTTCAAAATGGTATGTTCTATGCTTGTGTAATGAATGTATGTTTTTAGTTGATAATATGCTTGTTCATGGTTTGGTATGATAATCCAATTACGCTCTGGAACTTGTCATGTAGTAAGAGTTATATGTCTATAAAGGTTTTTGAGATATCAAAGTTGTATAGACTTGTTCATAGAATGAAGTGGTTGAAATTGCTATGATAAGTTATTAGCTTGATGGATGGAATGGTATGTTTGATAAGATTATCAAGTAGTTGAACTTGTGATTGTTGAATATAAATTTAGTTTGATATTTGATTTGTGGTGCCAATGAGGGCATATTGGTTAGGTACACAAGTTGAATGATTTTGGTATGTTTTGAGCTTGTTAGAATGTGTTTTGATGGTATATAAATGATTGATATTGGTTTGGTTTGGCACTTAAGAAATGGGTAATGTTTTGGCATATTTTGCAAGTCATTTTAGGTGCGTACGACCTGGGACACCGACTGTCACACGGCTGTGTGCCACACACGGTCACCCCACATGACCATGTGGCATATTCAATTTTGGTACAGGTATGTCCCACATGGTCTCAGTTTGTTACACAGCTTTGAGACACGACCGTGTGACCCTATTTTGAATTGCACACGGCTTGGCAACATGACTGTGTGACCTTATTTTTAAATTATACACGGTTTGGCTACACGATCATGTCCTTGAGCCACACGACTTGGGTTGTATCACACGACTGTGTGACCTCTGTTTGTATATTTTACTCAAAATTTTGTCGTAGTTTCAATTTAATCTAGAATTGATCTTAGTTTGTTTTAAATGTTTCGTAAACTCGAATTAGGTCAAGAATTGATTGAAAATCATGGAAATGATTGAATATGATTTATTTAGTTGAAATTGATTAAATTCATGATAAATGATCATAGATTATTATAGTAATGCCTTACAGCTCAGGTCAGGCGACTGAACCAGGTATAGGTTGTTACAAGATAACTAACCTCCTAACAAACGGACAAGGTGAGTGGAGACACCATCTAGGAAAAAAATTTACCGACATCATTCCTGTAGGAACAACTAACTTTAAGCGTAAGAATGTGGTTATAGTTCATCAGCATTTGAGTTTTCCCAACCTCGAACATGTCTAACATTGATACTTTCCAAGCTACATTATATGCCATATTACATAAAGAAAGAATCTGTGTGGGGACATGGATTTATCAGAGAATGTGGTTGAGTTGCTTTTTCCACACTTATTTACTGCTTTGTGTCAGCAAGCAAAGGTACCAATGGGACGATTCGAGCGTTATTTACCACTAATGAAATATCTAATGCGCGAACCTAGTGTGATAAATTTGGTGGGAAATCGCAAGAAGAAAAAAGCTATCAAAACAAAGCCACATTTAGTTGAGAGAGTGTTGCTACATTTAGAATGGATAGTTCAATGGAATCAAGAAGCGGGACCGATCTACGAGGACTATGCATGGAAAATTGGGTTGAGGCGGCCCTAATTTCCAACAAAATAATGAGGCAAAAGAGGAATCTAGTAAAATAGAGGTAGAAGAAGATTTGAAGGAAGATCTAGAAGAAAATCCGGATTCAGAGGGCGACTCGAACGAAGTTGACTAGAAGTCGGAGCTTAATTCCGACTAGTTCTAAACATCTTTAATTTTTTATTTGGGATTTATATTATTAAGACTTATTTTAATTTTGGATAGTGTTTATTTTTTTTAGTTTAATTAGGATTTTATTTCATTTATATATTTTTTGTGTGTTTAGTTTTTCTTTGTAGGAACCCCATAACTTTTGAAGGTACTACAATTTTGAGCCAACACCACAAAGAAGAGTCAGTCCTACCAATTTCGTTGCACTTTTCACGCCAATCGGGTAATCTCTTTCTTTTATATTTTGTTGCACATTAGGGACAATGTGCCAAATAAAGTTTAGGGGTAACTTAGGAAAATTTTTAAAATTTTTCTGTTATTTTGTTTTGTTTTCTAGGTTTTTAGTAATTTTTAATTTTTATTGTGTGTTTTCTATGTGCTAGCTTCTATACATACAAGTGACTGGTTATGAACATGTTAATAGGATTTTGTGAATAAACTATAAATTTAGTTTGATAATAATTGATTCTAAATTTTCTAATTTTTATACTCATTAGTTCAATTTATTACACTATGAATAGATTAAAGATGTTAAGTGTACCACATGATAAGTAGATGTATAAATTGCATGCATGTTTAATTGAATTATAGGTTGTATAAATTGATAAACTTGGATAAATTGAATCCATGAATTGAAATACCTAGGGATGACCTAAGGCATTGTTTGGTAGACATTTTTCGAATCAAAAAGCTATCCTGCATATATTTCCCTAGTACCTATGTTGAAGCATGAATCCATTTTCTTGATAAATCGTAAATGAAACTGTAAGCTTATTGAATAATTTATTTGATCCTTTATTTTCTTGGTCCTTGCACGAATTTAGAAGTCTGATAATTGATATTGAGTGAGTAGGTAGATACATAATGATAGTTTCAAAAGAAAAAAATGAGCGAACTAAGGAATTGTTTTGTATTGTGAGTATAAGATTTTTGAGCTTGTAGAAAAAAATAGAAAAAGTAAAAAAATGTCAATCGAGAAAATCTCAAAGAAAGAGAAAAATAAAAGAAAAATGAGTTGGAAAAAAAGTGTACACTCACGTTTGTGAAAAATATGAGCTCAGATGATTGTACTTATGGATATTATACTATGCCTTAGTAAATGGAGAAATAAGGAAGGTAAGAGAAATAAATATAAGGTGATGAGCTATATGTACATCTGGGGAAGTATAGGGGACAATATAATGTTCCAAACTACTTTCGTACTTAGTCGTTTTGTCGAGCCTACTTTTGAATTTCGAACCAACCAAAGCCGTAAAACATTATAAGTCAAAAAGTCCCATGTGACCTAGGTAATGCTTTATTTGGATGAAAATTGCACCGAGGATTGATATTTCTACTACTTGTATTCTTTTGAACATAATTGTATATTTGTATATTTGTTTTGAGGGATACCTGTACATAATATTCTTTTATTTGTTTCCTTCTTAATTTAGTGAACTAATATGTTTAAGTTTGGAAATTGTGAGTCAATTACATATCACTCTAGAATTATGAGTTTACTTACATTATCTTGTTAATATTCTTCGATCTAATCTCCTTTATCAAGCCAACTCAAGTACATTTTCTTTTATTGTATGTTTACTTCTTGTTTTTAGTTTATTTTTATAGTTTATTTAGTTTGTTTTGTTTTATTTTGTTTAGTTTGCTTGAGGGCAACCAATAACTTAAATGTGGAGGTATTTGACCTGCCGCTGATTATAGTGGTAGTTTAGATACGTTTCGACATTTGAAGTGTTTGTTTTCTAGTTATTTTAGTATTAATCATTGTATTTTGCGGTACTTAGTAGTTAGTTAGTAAATATTAATAAAATAAATGTTTTTAACGGGCAAATTACCAATAAAAGTCCCTTTATTTTCAAAATTACCGAAATGGGCCAGGTCCTAAATTAATTACCGGATGGGCCAATTTCCCCCAAAACGCGTCCACGTCAGCGCATTGTCGGGATAAGCGAAGCGCTTCCTCAAGGCGCTTTGTCCACGTGGACACAAAGCGTGCCCTCAAGGACGCGTTTTACATCATCGTGGACAAAGCGCTTCCTTGAGGAAGCGTTTTCCCTATTTTTTAGGGTTAGGGTTTTCTACAATTAGGGTTAGGGTTTTAGGGTTTTTAGATTTAGGGTTTTAAGGAAAAATTAAATAAATAAGAGTTTAGGGTTTCTTAATTAAATTAATTATAAGTTTTAAAAATTAGATTAGAGTTTAGTGTTTATGGCTTTTAAGAAAAAATTAAATAAATTAAGGTTTAGGGTTACTTGAGTAAATTAATTATAAATTTTAAAAAATAGATTAGGGTTTAGTGTTTAAGGTTTTTAAGAAAAATCAAATAAATTAGGGTTTAGGGTTACTTGAGTAAATTAATTATAAATTAAAAAAATAGATTAAGGTTTAGTGTTTAGGTTTTTAAGGAAAAAATCAAATAAATTAGGGTTTGGGGTTACTTGAGTAAATTAACTATAAATTTTAAAAAAATTAGATTAGGGTTTAGGGTTTAGGGTTTAGGGTTTTTAAGGAAAATCAAATAAATTAAGGTTTAGGGTTAATTTAATTATTTGTTAATTTAAAAAAGCTCTCACGTGGACGTTCTTTTGCTACTGTAGTTCCTGAAAAAATAATTTTGAGAAGACGTTTTTGAACAAATAGTGTCAAACACGCTTTAAGCAGGATGCATTGTTAGCAAAAGTACTGAAAGAAGCTCTCACGTAGACGCCCTTTTGCTACAGTAGTTTCTGAAAAAATAATTTTGAGAAGATGTTTCTGAGCAAATAGTGTCCAAAATGCTTCAAGCAGAATGCAATGTCAGCAAAAGTACTGAAAGAAGCTCTCACGTGGACGCTCTTTTGCTACAGTACTTCCTATTTGGCCTGAGGCTATAAATGAGCCAAATTTTTTTCTCAGGTTGCATAAGTTACAGCAAAAAAATTAGAGAGGCTAAGAAGGATAGAAATTGAAGATGAGTGAACGTATTAGTGCTGTTATTTACTATGATGGTGAGGTTTTGTCATGTCGAGAACAGTGTTGTTTTTTTATTGGAGATTACAGTGCGACTGGTTTTTAACCAGAACATAGATTTGACAGAACTTCGTAAAAGAATTAGGCGTAAAATATTCAGAATGATGCCAATGAAAGTTTTTTTTATTAGGTATTGATTTTGTGCTTCTGTTGATCCGGTGACATATGACTCGTTCGACATCAAAGGTGCTCATAGCTTGGAGGCAATGGTGCAGACTCATCTCGCTAGTGGAGCACCCTATATCGAGTTATATGGGACATGCACCTCGGTGAGACGATGTTTGATGCTGAAATACGTACTGGGGAACATCATCAACTTCTAGTGGTTAGCAATCTACATCCAATTGGGGACGTTATGAAACACCCAGAAGAAGGGATGATGTATTCCTTACGATGTCCACCGGTGAGGGGACCTCGTACGTTGCAGATGATGGTGGGTTACAAGATGAGTCTGATGTGGATCCACCTCGAGAGCTCGGCCCCGATAGTGCAGAAGTTACATTATTTTCTGAACCGAAGTCTATTCCAACTGAACCTGAAGATGTTGAAGGGGGTTCAGATGAAGAAAAAATCCATGATTCAGAGCATACTCGCCTCCATCCCACATGCATAATGTCGATCTATCTGCAGATGATGGGAGTTTCCAGATCTACCACACAGAATGCGTGATCGTAGAAGTTCGTTATTGGATTCTGGTGAATTTGAAGTTGGTAAGGAGTTTTCCAATAATGATAGTTTTCTTGGTGCATTGAAACAATATAGCATCAATAACAGTGTTAACTACCACGTGGTTAAATCCAAATTTGATAAGTTTGAGGTGAAGTGTACAATGCAGGACGGTACATGTTCATGGAAAATGTACGCCTCGTTGAGGAAAAGGACAGGGTTGTGGGAGATAAAAGAGTACAAAGGTCCACATACATGTGATGTAGGTACAATATTTAGGGTTTTTGAATAATTCTGTTATTATGTAATGTTGCATTATTTAACGTACTTCATTGACTGGTATTTCACAAGATCATCCAAGATGGATTCAGCTATGTTAGCTAGCTTAATACTACCCACGGTGAAGGCAAATCCCAGGACTTCAGTGCCGGTCTTAATTGCCAATATTGGTAGCCAAATGGGGTACACGCCTCTTACCGCAAGGCTTGGATAGCTAAGCAAAGACATTGGAGAAGATGCATAGTGGGTGGGATGCTTCATATAATGAAATATGGCAGTGGTGTCAAGTGCTAGAGAGATACGTCCCAGGTTGCATAACAGACCTTGGAACGGAACATTCCTACTACAACACCCGATTGCTCTATGGATGTCAAGTGTTTAAACGTCTGTTCTGGACCTTTAAGTAATGCCGAGATGCATTTCTATACTACAAGCCATTGGTACAAATTGATGGTACCTTTATGTTTGGTAGATATACCCATCGGCTATTGCTAGCAGTGGCACAAGATGGCAGTGGAAAAATTCTTCCAATTGCGTTTGCAATAACACCAGGGGATTCAGATGATGACTAGGATTTCTTTCTATCTAGGTTAAGGAGGCATGTGTACCCCAACCTGATATCTGCATTATTTTAGATCGGGGCACCGGAATACTAGCTGTAATTAAGCGATAGGAAAGCCTATGGCAGCGCACACACCATCGGTATTGCCTAAGGCACGTTGCTTCCAACTACTACAGGCAATATCCACTAAAAGTGAATGACAACAAGTGACCGACATGGGTATTTAGTCTCTATTAATATAATTTCGTTTGTCATTTTGAATTTATTCTAAATGAAAGAGCGGTATGTAATATTCACTATGAACTTATATTGGCAGGGTATGAAATAAGTAAAGACCGTTTTTATGAGATGTTGGCAGTTTTGCGTTCAGTTAATGACGAAGGCGCGGACTACCTCTGTAACATACCTTTCTAACAGTGGACACAATCATATGACGACGGCCTACGATATGGTCGTATGACCTCAAACCTGGCTGAATGCATAAATTTTGTTCTAAAAGGAATGCGCCATTTACCGATAACATCGGTTGTGTGAAAGACATATTTTTGTTTAGCGGCGTTATTTCCAAAGCGAGCAGCGAGTTATGCAGACCAAGTGCAGGGAGGCCATGTATGGTGCAAGAAGGTATTGCAAGAAATTAACAAGGCGAAGGTGCGGGCGAACACCATGCATACAGTGTGTTATGATTAAGACAACTTATGGTTTCGTGTGATGGAGTTTGACAAACTGCACCAAGGTATTACTTGCTAGCAATATCGTGTAAACTTGAGAAATAAGACTTGCGACTGTGGGATGCTTGACGCACTTCGTTATCCATGCGCTCATGTAATTGCAACTTGTCAGAATCTTCGTCTGGATCCCATGAGCTATGTCGACGAAGTGTACAAATTAGAATACATGTACAATGTCTGGAGACACTTATTCCTACCGGTCCCAGATGAACGTAAGTGGCCGTCTGTATCGCTTGCTCCCTTTAAGCTATTACCCAATAGAGAATTACGTCGCAAACCAAAGGGTCGACCTTACTCAACTAGAACACGTAACAATATGGATATCTGAGAAACAACCAATCAACAGAAGTTGTGCGGATAGTGTAGGAACCCAGACCATACGAGTAGATCATGTCCAAATCGCAATAGTTGATAGTTGTTGTAAAAAACTATGTTGTAATATTTATATTTTATTAAATGAAATAATATAAAAATATTTAAAATATTGCCTTATTTAAAAGAATTTCTATTTTATTAAAAATATAAAAGTAAATTACAATTACTTTATTCAAAACAACCTTTTATTTTATTACATGAAATAATATAAAAATATTCAAAATGTTTGTAAAAATATATTAAAATAAAAATCAATGTCCGTGCCCACCAAATTTAGTGCCACATGGAGGTCGTTGACGGTTACGCGCTGGATTCCTCCTTTGTCCAGCTTCCGGCGGGAGTTTGTTACTCCGGCGGGGATTCTCGCTCCTCCGATAGGGGATCTAGTTGTCGGTATTGGGAGGATGACCCACCTTGATAGAATACTGACTGCGGAGGTGTTTGCATCACCAATGGCGAAAGTGTTTGAAACCCATAAGGTGATGGAGATTGGTAAAAAGAAGAGCTCCCCGATGGCCCCTCCTACGATCCCTCGTGCGACCTATAGATCGGTGGTCCACTCAGAGTAATCGAAAATGGAGATAAACTGGGCCATGCATTCCAACCTGCCATAGGTCTAGAAAAAGGAAACATATAAGGGTTAGGATACATAAAAGGGCTACAATACGCACCTGGCATCATCTGAAAAGGCTGTACTGTGGGTGTCGTCAGTTGAAGTGTTCGGCCCGGTGATTGTATGGGTACTGTTGCTGGGCCTGGTGATTGTATGGACGCTGTTGATAGGCCTACATCGTCGTCCCTTCTTCTTGGATTTAAAGGGCCATGTCGTTCCCTTTGGACACACAATTGCAGCCGCCTCTCCTTTTCTGACAGTAAAGATGGCTTGCCATGGTTCCTAAACCATGGCATGTATTTCAGGACACACGCTAACTCTGGAACGATGATCGGTTTCCAAGTAGGTGTATAATCATACTGATCTTCCCACATTTGGATATAGTGTGACCAGAATCTCGACCAATCCGTATGCAATTGCCGTAAGTCAATTCTGTGATGATCATCCAACAACTCACGTGGCATGAGAATCAGTTGTCGGAATCCAAATTGTCGTAATACTCTGTTTGAATGGTGCATCTCCACGATCGCAAAGTTGACCAATGGGACATTCACAAGCCAAGTGTTCGGATTTTGCAAGTATTCATCTGGAATTACTACCCGAACTGCCGGATCCTCGTATGGTGTCCATTGAAACTATATGAACATGATGGAAATATTAGTTATATACATAATACTAAATACTAAATACGAATCGACTATCTCATTATGCATATCTATTTTATTTAATACTTACTTGTGCTTCCGACCGATGGTCTAATAGAAGCCGTATATCTTCAAGAGAGGTAGGTAATCTAACATACCTTGCCGAATGGTTCCAGCTAATTAAATAAATTTTTAGCATACGATTATATTTTAAATCTACATAATAATTGTAAAATCTAATATAAAATTTACCTCGTTAAGAGTGGGAATGTATCTGGGTGGTCCACTCGATGACGTCAAAATGGAAATTGAAACCATGCCCATGATTGCAGTAGTGATAGGCAACCTTTGATTTTCGCTTTATTCGGTAGCGTCGCCCCGCACATCTCCCTGTACAATGTTGCCAACACGGCAGACCCACAACTAAATTCACCAGCTGCTCTAAAATCAACGAGTTTCAGCAGTCATCTCAGATGTACAAGGTTTCGTGACAAGTCTGACATCAGATAACCTCCAATTATCTCAAGAATGTATGCCCGAGCATATCGTATTCTTTCTAGTTCGGTAGAATCATCATCCGGCTTCTGGAATATGTCTCGTAACCAGCCCATCTCGATTCGACCTCCATTAATATTATCCGGAATAACACCCAAAAGCTCGTAGCATACCGCTCCCCAATCACAAGATTGAATAGACTCCCCGTCCACCGGCAATCTCAATTGCAAATTCACGTCTTCCAAAATGATAGTACACTCTCCACATGAAAGATGGAATGTGTGCGTCTCGGGTCTCCACCTTTCTATCAACACACTAATGAGTTTCGGGTTCAACTTGCACCCCCGGCCTATCTTCGCCACGTGCTAAAAACCTGGTTCTCGCAGGTAATTCTTTATCAACGATGATGGAGGACCAGGCATATTACGGATATAGCATTGCAATAACCGATCTACAGACTTTTATAAGAAATAATAAAATAAAAATTATTTAAAATTGCATAAATAAAAAAATCTTAAATAATATTTAAAAATTAAATTTAACACTTACATTTGCATTTGTTCGATGGATATGTGTTTATCATTGAGACGGATTAATTCTCCAGCCATTGCTAACACGATCAATTTTTTTATTTAAAGAAATAAATTAAAAAAATAAAATTAGAGCTTTTTCGAAAAAAAATAAAGAGAGCTTTGAGAGGAATTTGAGAGAATATTGAAAGATTGAAGATGGAAAAGATTTAATTGTGAAAAAAATGAAAGGGGGTTTTTATAGTTTTTTTTTTACCGTTGGGGGATTACCAACTGTCAAAAAAATAGCCGTTGGGGGGTTACAACAGACACGGGGGAAACACTTCCTCAAAGAAGTGCTTTGTCCACGTGGACACAAAGCGTGCCCTGAAGGACGCGTTTTCTGTCCACGTGGACAAAGCACTTCCTTGAGGAAGCGTTTTCCTGCTTTATCTCCTGACAACGCGCTAACGTGGACGCGTTTTGGGGGAAATTGACCCATTCCGGTAATTAATTTAGGACCTGGCCCATTTCGGTAATTTTGAAAATAAATGGGCTTTTATTGGTAATTTGCCCGTTTTTAACACATTTTTTAGTGTTTGTGACCTATTAGGCCAACATTGGCCTTAGGTAGTTCTAATATGTTAATTTAAGTGTGAAAGATGCTAAATTTCAGGCCCAATGGACGTAGGATCAAGGGACAAGTGTCTCCCAAGCTTTTTGAGCTGCTAAAGCATGAAACAGACCTAGAATCCCAAGAAATTGGTGTCGTGTTGTGTCATGCAATGTCTATGGCGTGACATAGGCTTGATGTGTAACCCAAGTCCTTTAGGGTTAATTTCATCTGCACAATCGAACTTATATGAAAACCTAGGACGTGTTGAAGACCTAATTCGGGCTGCTAACACTTCTATAAATAAGACCTTAGGGGTTTGATGTAACCAACCGTCTCAGATGCATCCAAAATCCCTCGTAGTTTAGGAGTAGGATTTAGATTTAGTTTTCTTTTATTTTATTAAACACTTTGTTATTTTCTCTTGGAATCAATTTCGATCAAAGATTTATTTTATTCAATCGATGTTATTCAGTTTATTTTCCTTTACAGGTGATGAGATTTGTCTTCCCAATCAAGAGATTCGCTATTTCGATGTTAATTGATACAGATCAAGATTATTCCATATCTCTTTTCTCTTTCTATTTATTCATGTTATTTACATGTTTATATCAATTGAGTTTGAGATTATGAATACCATGAGTAGCGAAATCCCTTAGGGGAGATTAACGAGTGAATGTGGAAGTGATTAACGGAGGAGTAAGGGTTTCCTATAGAACTAGTTGGTATAAATTACACGTTCTTAATTCCTAGGCTTAACAACCCTAGGAAGTAATCAAAGGTTAAATGAGGTTGGTGACCGCCTATAAACATGCTATCATTTATAGAAAAATAGCACACCAAAAATATATATAGTTAAATAGGCGGTGTCCGCAAATGCGTGGGTCAAATTGTAATATAGTAAAGTTTACAACGAAACTTTGATAAGTATTTCGAGTATCATACCCAAGGTACTGCATATAGGAGAAACTATTATTAATTTAATTACAAAAAATAATTCCTAAGATAATCGAGTCACGAATTAATAGTGTGAATTCAAATTAATATTTTAATTAAATTAACTATTCTAAATTAACATAATGGACTTTCCTATTCCTAGTGTCGACAATGCAAGCCTCTAGCCTATGATCTATTAAATCCCTAATTATCTAATTAAACAATTAATTATCCTAGATTAAGTTATTTTTCACCCTTAACTAAAAATATCCTTCCAGTATCATCTTCACTAAGAATTACCACTTAAGTCACCCTTCCGATCTCTTCCTAAGCATATGGATACCTTCCTAGTCTCTCTGCTTGGCACAAGTTATACACGACAGGATACCCTTCCGGTCTCACCTGTCTTAATATTTTATCAAGGGCATCACTCCCTAATATACTAAGTACTCTTGAATAAATAACTAATTTTAGATAAATAATTAATTAACAAATAAATTAGTTTTATAACCGAATCATACAGGATATGACATAAGCACAATAGTTTATTCAATTATTCATGCAAATAGTAATTGATAAGGTTAAGGAAAATATAAATAAAAGAATAAGAGATAAGAGAAAGTTCATGAATATATATTGAAGCACGATCCCGAAGCAATCTCCACTCGCAATTGTCTTCATGTTGGAATAGAAAAGTTTCGACTACATGAACATAAAAAGAAAATACAAAGAAAACTTAGTAAAATTGTTTGTCTCAAAGTCTGCATACAATTTCGGTAACCTTGAGGTTGCTTATATAGGCAACAGGCTACTTGGTGACCACTCAAACCTAGATACAATTAAATACCAATAAATGCAATATTCTGATAAATTCTAGGGTCCAAATATGGAAATATCCCAAGAGTGCCATCCAAGAATTCAAGTCTATTTTGGCATGCCATCGTCGTGTCGTCATGACGTGGGAAAGCTCCTTGTCACGATGTTGCCCCCGTGAATGCTCTCCCATAATCATCGCATCATAGTGATGAGAGGAAGCTCCTCATCATGGCATCGAGTGTATTTCGGGTACCTCAGCCAAATCATCATCCCTTGCATTCTTAGACCTAAATTGGCATCCTACGCACTTAAATAGCCCATTAGTCACTCACGAGTCTCGTGTTAGCCTTATGGGTTGTCGAAATGGCAAAAAATGTGTAAAAACACTTATTTTAATATTTAGTTCCTAACCTACTAATATTGAAAATATAATAATTAATTATAAAATGCCAATAAAATAAGCTCATTAAGTGTAGAAATGACCTAAAATAACTAATACATTTGACATCGGTCAAATACCCCACACAACTAGTATGATACATGAAATTAAATAGACACTTATTAACAAGATAACGTAAATAAACATATAACTCTAGAATGATATACAATTGACTCATAATTTCTAAAATTAGATGTGTTAATCCACTAAATTACAAAGGAAACAATTAATATTAAGTATATGTTTCCATCAAAATAAATATACAAATATACAATTATGTACAAATGAATATAAGTGGTGGAAGTATCAAAACTTGGCATAACTGTCATCCATATGGAGTACTACCTAAGTCATATAGGACTTTTCGGCTTGTACCATTTTGCGACTTAGGTTGGTTCTGTCACATCCCAAAAATTAGGTTAGAAGAAATTAGGATAGTGAAATCAAGAGTGGGCACGTCTTGTTTTTTAGTTAAGATTGTGAAATTTTTTCAAGTGAATTAATTTGGTTCAGTGGTTAGGTGTTGTGCTTGGGTATGAGAGGTTCTGAGTTCAAATCTTCTGTCTTGCATTTTTGCTATTTTTACCTAAATCCTTGTCTTTCAACATCTGATTTATATATTATTTTCATTCAACTGAGGACAAGAATGAGCATGCTGGTTCAGTGGTAATGCTTCAGCTTACCCCTTTGGTCATGTGTGTGAGTCCCTGTATGTGTGGAAATTGTTTTTGGTTTTGAACTCTAAGGGAAATCTAATGGGTGGCTAATTAGTTTGATTTAGTGGGACGTGGGTGGTTGGATTAATCCCTTAAACCACTCCCTTTTTTTACCGTCTATCCTCTGTTTCACACTTCTTTTCTTATTTTCTTTTTATTTCTTCTTGAGTTTCATTTTTTTCTTTCTTTTTGTTTTGTTTTGCTGCTATTAAGTTGTCGAGGAATTATCTTTGTGACTCTTTCATCATCATAGTGAAAATCAAAACCCTTCAGCAGAGTAGATGCAGTTTTTTACGTTGTTTCGGAGAAGATTCGAGAGTGCCAATTGTGATAAATCAAATCTGCCATTAGGTGTGTGATTTTAACCCAAAACATCGATTAAAACTCGGAAAAACTCAAAAAATATACTATTTTCAAAATTGTTCCGCGTCACATGGTCGTGTGCTAGACCGTGTGGACCACACTGTCTGGGCTATTTGAACCATGTGGTCCACATGGGCTGGCCAGTTGGGTCGTGTGGGCCACACGGCCGTGTGGGCCCATTTTTTGGAAATTTTTACTTACGCCCATTTGACTAAAATCGCATAATTAGACCATACGTAGGATCTGCTAAGCTTGAATAAGACTCGAAATATGATATCTGTCAGTATACGATATGACTAAGGTAAGTGAAAAACTTATAGACGATCTGTGTTTTAATAGCTTTGAAAGCACAATTACGTGTAAAAACAGGTATGACATTTGTTTGTAGAATAATTGTTAGTATAAGCAATTTGATATATATGATTTGTAAGAAATATGATTAGGTATGCATGCCATACCATTTATGTGATATGTACGTATGTTATTATGATTGTGCATGTACATTGGGGTGGGTTTTGGATATGATAGATGAAGTGTTTTGTGGCAGTTTTATTATAATTTTGGTGGTTAAACCGTAATATCTGTCTGGCAGCTCAGCTACACTAGTATGAGTGTTATACCACCACAACCCGGTGTGATTTGATGGATGGACTCTTGTAGTCCTATTTGTTGTGATTAGCTGGACAGAGTTGGAGTGTAGCGGATTGGGGTAGGATCTGTGATTAAACCTATATCAGAATTTGTGTTTGCATTTGTATCTGAATCTGATTATGTGTTTGAATCTGAATATGCATTTATATTCGATTATGGAATACATCTGATTCTGTATATGAGATTAGTGTTGAAGACTATTGATTTTGAAATTATGAATTTCGTTATGATATATGATTATGAAAAATATGATATTCTAATCTGACATATGTTTTTGGTAATGTGTACATCATAAGTAAATTTTTTGTGATGATTTTTTTACATTTGTGTTTATACTGTTGCGAGTTGAGTCACACCCTTGGCTTCTAGCTCACCTATTTTTTTAATACTTTTCAGGTGACCTTCAGACCTAGGATTTGGTGGTGATTCTGGAGCTCGGTTCACACAATTTGGTATAAATATGTTTTGGATTTTGATTTCGAACTTTACGGTCTTTTGGATTTTAATTTGTTTTGGAACATTAAATTTTGGTTTTTGGTATTTTTTCTTGCCTACGTATTATTTATAACTCATAAACACATCCAAGACGACATAATTGATGGAACCCTAAGATTTTAAGAGATAAGAATTTTACAACTCTATTGGTTAAACATTCTAGATTGTTTTTATAAAATTAATAGAACAAGGTTTGCGTTAAAGTGTTCACACGCGATCTTTTGAATACTTATGTTTTTAATAAATTAAATAACTTTATTTCTCTGAAAATAAAACTAAGTTTTCACGTAAGTTAACCGAAAATGTTTTTATGAACATTGTAATCTTCATAATCCGACCTTAACGTCTAGGCTGGGTTTGGGCTGTTACAGGTTCGATTTGAAGAACAGGCTCGACAATATAGGTTAAGCACGAAAGTAGTTTAACACATTATATTGTCCCCTATACTTTCCTATTATCCGAATAATCTCACCACCTTATATCCACTTCTTTCACCTTCCTTATTTCTCCTTTACTAAGGCCTCGTATAGTACTCATGGGTACAATCATCCGAGCTCGTATATTTTTTCCAACTCACTTTGCTTTTATTTTTTTTCTTCAACATTTTCTAATTTGACATTTTGCCTTATTTTCTACAAGTTCAAAATCTTATACGCATTATACCATACAATTCCTTAGTTTACTTATTTTTTCTCTTTTGAAATCGCCAAGATGTATCTACCTAATCCCTCAATATCAATGGTCGGACGTCTAAATCTGTGCATGAACGAAGAAATAAAGGATTAAATAGAATATTCATTAGGCTTAAAGTTTCATTCACGGTTTATCAAGAAAATAGATTCAAGCTCAAATGAGGTACTAGGGAAAAATATTTACGAGATAACTTTCTGCCTCAAAAATTGTCTACCAAACAATTCTTAGGTCATCCCTAGATAATTCTATACATGGATTAAATCTACCAAATCTATTAATTTCTACAACCTATAATTTAGCTAAACATGCATGCTATTTATATACCTATTTATCATGGTATACTTAACATCTTAAATCTATTCATAGTGTAATAAATTGAACTAATTAGTCTAAAATTAGAAAATTTAGAATCAATTATTATCAAACTAAATTTAGTTTATTCACAAATTCATATTAACAAGCCCTTACCAATCAGTTGTATTTCTACAAGCTCGAACACAAGCAAAACACACAAAATAAAAATTAAAAAACTATTTAAAAAATAAAAATAATAGAAAATTTTAAAAAATTTTCCTATGTCACCCCCTCACTTTATTCGACACATTGTCCCTAATGTGCACTAAAAGATAAAGGAAAGAGGTTGCCTAATTAGCTTTGAAGTCTATCGCAAATGGTGGAACTGTCTCTTCCTTGCAATTTTGGCTTGAATTTGTAGTGTATCATAATTTTTGAGGTTCCTAGACAAAAAAAGAAAACACAAAAAATATAAAATTATTCTTTTTAATTAATTCTTTTTCTTTTTTATAACAAAAATAAAAAGATAGAAGTAAAACTCCCTCATAGTCGCCGAAGATGTCATCATCAAGCTTGTTTGTGCCATCATCGTGCTCATCCGAGACGACCATCACCGCATCCCTTCTCAATGTGGATGGACTCACTAGCATAGTTTGGGAGGTGTCGGAGGGTGGAATGGGTGGTGTGGTGCCTGTTGGTGTGACTAGTACGGGGCTATCCAAAGTCGAGTCAACGCTCTTGCTCGTCATGTTGGGCCATCCACTGTGTCTGGTGCTCGATGTAGGGGCCATTATATGCCTGAACCACTCTTTTCTCATTAAGTCCTATAAAACCCTCTGAGATTAGCATACCCGTGGTTGTAACCTCCCTAACCTGGCCTAGACGTTATGACCGCATTATGAAGATTACATTAACTACCAAAATGGTCTACTTTAAACTTTCGTAATTCGAAACATATTTTAAAACCATTTGCTTATCTGTTCAAAACTGGTGAATTTGATTGTTTATGATAATTTCAGAAATTGATTAATTTAATATTGCTTTTGTAAAGATTAATCATTTTAAAATTTTAGTTGGATTTTATTAAAACCCATTTTTAGTATTGCAATGGAAAAGTATCGCATTGACAGATTTTATTAAAAACCAAGTTTCATGCATAACCATTTTAAATATCAATTTAAGCAGTTTAAAAAATTTTTGTCAGCAAATCAAAATAATCCCAAAATTCGAAAGCTATCCAAGTCCTAACCTCGAGGATTATCTGAAATGAAATCAAAAAACTAAAGGGTGAGCTAATAAGCTCAATGTGAGTCATAACGCAAAATAATCAATATAAGACAGTATAATAGCAGTCAAGCCAGTAATTAAATAGAGAGCAATATAGATTCAGAGTTACAATATGTATGAACATGTAAATGCAATATTTTCAGAGAAGTTCCTACCCAACTCCGCTACACACCATAATAAGAGTTCCCCAGAATTCATCCAGCCAATAACACACTAGTTTGTGGTCAAACCACCAGTAATTGTGGATAAACTGCCAGTATTATGGACAAGCCACCAGTATTGCAAACAAGCTGTCAGTATTGTAGACAAGCTACTTTTCTGCAACATTGGTGACTTGTCCACATGCATTGCATGATAGTAGAAACAATATGCCTAGTACTGCCAGTATATGTGGACAACTCACCAATGTTGCAGACAAGTCACCAATGTTAGAGTATTTACTTTCAGCCAATCCTAATAAAATGATTTATTTCTAATTGGTCACTTCACCAATAATTTTTAAGCATTCAGTTAGTCATAAGTTCAGTATGGATCATGTGGATATTATTATTCATTCACATATATTACTTATGGACAAATCAACCACAGTCTTAAATTGGTCAGAACCCACACTTTGAATGAAAGTACCATAATACATATACTCCTTCACACTCCTACGCTTCTGATCTAATTAGATCTTGTCTCGATTTAATTATAGCATAATGGTACATACACCAAAAACACATGTGTCAGTTTCGACTATACATTAAAATCCTTTTATGAAATCAAATGAGAATCGACTTACTCTATCACCCTTTCAAACGAATATCCAATAATCCTTTTATGCTTATGCAAATCCGAGCGATTCGGACTAAAACCTTCAAAGAAAACATAATATACATAAATAAGCGTAAGATTCGACCCTATCAAAGAAAAGAAAGATTTGAGATTTGCTTAGACCAATCATCACTTACGCTTTATCAGGCTAGATCGAAAAATTACAGTTCAACGAAAATCTTCAATAGATGGAGGAAAAACAACTATGGAGAAACAAAAATGAGTAAAAGATGAGTAGAAATATAATGTATCAAATTGAAAAAGAAAGAAGATTAAAGGACATCCAATTACAACCAAAAGAAAAGAAAAGAGGAGAAAAGGAGAAAAATGGGAGGCAACGGTGCCGACGACGACAGTGGAGCGGTGATGGAAAAAGAATGGAGAAAAGGGAAGGGCAGTGGTACAAGGGCGGTTATGTGGTGGTGCAACGACAACAACTAGTGGTTAGAGTGGTGTCAAAAAGAGAATATGGTGACACAAGGTGATGATGAAGAGAAAAAGGAAGAGAGGAGAGAAAAGATGAAAGAAATTAAAGTTGAAGGTTTTTTTTTTTGTGATAGAGCGGTGTGTACTAGTCAAAAGGGGAGGAAATGGAATGTGAGGGAAACAAGGGGAGTGAAAAGAGGAGAAAATAAGTAAGAAAAGATTAAGAAAATGGAGGAAAGAATCTTTGTGTTATGGCAAGTAATTTGGGCGACAAGGAGGGTTGACTAAGGGGTGTGCCAAATTTAAAATAAAAATGCTAGAGAAGGGAATCGAACATGGTCTCAAGGATAACTACACTACTTAACCACTAGGGTAGCTACTCAACCTTATTCAAATGCTAAAGATAACTAAATAAAAACAGGACGTGACAGTGGTAGTACAGGTTGGGGTGCCTCTATTGGTTCTGAGAGCTCATGGTCTCTTAAGTAATCTCGATGTGCGACCACCTCCTTTTTTTTTCTCCACCAGATCGACACGTTGATTACAGAGTCGTGCATAGATGACATTGTTTAAAATGCCCTTCGATAGGTAGGTCGGTTCTTTAGGATCAATTACAGCACTTATCCTCCAGTACATTTTCGCATGTTCTCGAGGATCTAGTCTCCCACATTAATCTGTCAGCCTAGCTAAATAGCGTACAGAAAAAAGAACACAATCACGGGTCACCTCTGTGACGTACTGAGCATGTAATAGTTTTGCACTAATAAAGTACATCCACGCATTGGCTTCAATGTCATAATCGATTGTTGAAATCGTAATGGCTCTGGGTTACCTGATTTCGAAGCCAATTGCCTCAACCCTCGATTAAGTAGTTAATTATATCATCATAGTCCACCTCATCCTCATTTAATTTTTTGTAAACATTTGAGGTAGGTGTCCTATAAAGGGCTTCGATCGCGACTGGAGAGACGTCTACGCACACGCCTCTCACAAAGACTTGGTTGTCTTGGGCTTCAAGAAAGTTCACGTAAAATTCCTAAACGATCGATATTACGACTGATTTGAGTGGTTTTCGATAGAATGTGTTCCAATTTAACCGGTTGACTTTCATAATTATCGGGTCATGAAATGATTGCATGGAAAAATCGAAGCCACATTCTGAGATCATTGGTTTATCAAGATTTGCCACTCCAGCCACGACATTATCGGAGACAAATCATCTCCTCGGCTCATCGAGAATATCGTGTTCCTTGATTCACCGAGATGCTGGTCGTTTGTGAGAGAACCAAAAACATGTTATATAATCATGTTCGAGATTTAAATAAGCTTATGAAAGCTCTTTCAAAAACCCAAGACTGATTAAGAACTAAAATGTAAAATTTTCAAAATTATTGGGTTGACGTTGCAACTTTAGAAAGTTCATGTCATGACATCAAGAGTAAAATCTCAATGTCACGACTACAATAGTGCAATGTTATGACTTTGAAAATAAGAGGTTGAGGTCGTGACATCACTAGAAGACGTCGTGAGATTGAAGGTTGATGTCGCAACATTCATAGAGTGGTGTTGCGACAATGAAGGTAGACTCCTTCAAAACTTGCATTATTTGATTCAACCTATCAATTTGGAAAACTTAATGGGTTTAGAGGCACCAAAGTACAATTCAACTCAACATATATAATCATTTACAAATCTCAAACCATTTAAGCCTTATACTATTTATATACACACCTTAAACAATTTGTATGTCATTTTTTTATCTAACATCTATTATCCAAAGTAAATTACAACTTAAAATCAACTTAACCCTAGGTATATGCCATTTAACGAAACATAGGGAGATTATACAAACATTACTGAGTTGAGAGTTGTATATTGGATGCTGAATTACTTTTCGAAACCTCTAGAACTACTGATACCTATGCATGAAAATAACCAAATAGTATGTTGAGCGATAAAACTCTGTGATACTTTCAAAATCCAAGAAAGTAAAACATGAAAATTAACATGTTAAGAAAAAAAAACATTACATTCAACCATTCATGTCTGATATACCAAGTTTATACAATAATCCATTCGACCAAATTCATATAAACATATCATGTCATGCTTTATAACCACATATCACATTAATTTTCATTTCATTTCATACTACTTATTCATTTCATCATCTTGATCTTTCTCGAATTTATTGATTTGTTTATATCCATATTGGCCCTTTGGGCTTGTATTAATCGGTTTATATGATCTTACACGTGCTATCATGTGTCATATTTCACATACATGCACAATATACCATTTTCATCATTATTTTGTATCACATATCATTTGGCAAGTTCAAGTTTTATAACCTTTATCAACCAAACACGGACTTAAGACGAATACAAGGATCTATTTTACTCTATCATCCTGGGTTGTTTAACAATGATGACTTTTAGAACTAGTACATTCTACCAATTTGTGTTGCCCGACAACGATGAATTTCACTATTTGTTAGTACTATTCATTCTACCATCTCAGGTTGCACGACAATGGTGGTTTATAATAATTATTCATGTGGCCGAATGACATGCCAACTATTCAAACAATTAATAGGGTAACCAATGTCCAATTATATATCATTACATGTTCAATATCATACTTCCATACTATTTCTGTTATCAATTCATATTATGAATCATTTAACAAGTTTATACCATGCTTATTTTTATTATGTTCGAATGAATTCATAAGAGAAGTAATGATCTTACTTCAATAGTTAGTATGCAATAATCATGTATATATATAAAGTCAAATCATAAAGTTCAAACCGAATTTTTTGTTACTCGTCTAAGATTTTTGTCTTTCCTTTCTCTCTAGATGGCCCAACATTGTCATTAGCTACATTCGATAAGTCAATTATAAAACAACCAATTCACACTCAGATCACATGAAAGCCCAATAGAACCATTTTTTGTATTTTACTCATTTTAGTCCTTATATTCGTGATAGCCATATTTTTCCGTATCTAACATCAAATCAAAATCTGATTTTACATTCTTTCATTAGGGACCTTAAACTTCGTATCTATAACATAATTTTATGATAGTTTTCAATTAGTTTAATTTAGTCACTAATATCATAAAGTTATCTAACAAGTTCTTGATAATAAGTGCCCTCTAGTCACTTTCATAAAAGCCTAATAATTATTCTGAGTTGTGAGAAAATTAAAACAATTCTTGCTAATAAATGCCCTCTAACCACTCAAGCTGAGGTTAGAAAACACTAGGGGGAGTTTGATGAGATAACTCATTGCCATATGCTGGCAAGTGTGGCCAACACCCTATATAGGCAATTAGAGTGGTGGAAGACCGCCAAAGTGATTCTAGATAAGCTAGAAGACATGTTTGGAAGCCAAGTTGCCTTGGCTCGACAATATGCCATAACTAGCTTGGTGAAGCAAAAGCCCGGTATTTTGGTCAAAGACCATATGATAACTCTTACAGAAAACTTTTCCGAGGCCACAGACAGTAAGGTTAATTTAGACCAAAACACTCAAATTGGGATGGTGTTCAAAAGCTTGTCCAAGGACTTTACTAGATTTCGAGTTGCATATAACATTGGAAAAAAAAACAAACACTCACGCAACTTAAGAAGGAGTTACAATCATATGAGTTTATGTTGAATGGCGATTAGCCAGTCTAAAGAACATAAGTAAATATAGTTGTCACTTTTTTCCTCAAAAGAGAAGGGAAAACGCGCTAAGAAAGGTAAGGTTAAGGTCTCTAAGCCACCACAAGCGAAAAAGAAGATAACCAAAAAGTCTAAAGACTTATATAAGTCTAAATGTTTCTTTTGCGATAAGGAAGGGCATTTCACGGCAATCTATAAAGAGTGGAAGGAATACCTGGCCACCATTTAACACTTGAAACCTGACCGAGTCGTTTTGACCGCCAAATTAAATTTGGCGAGTTACATTAGCCACCGAAGTGACTCTCCATTTAGTCCCAACCTAACCTCCAACACACCAAGTATATACAGCATAAAATGTGCTAAGTTATAACACAGTAGCGGAATAAATCATACACAGAATGAAAAATATGCGAGCTTAGAGAACAAATAGAGAAAAAAGGTTCAAATACAACCTAAGTTCGCACATAACCAAAACATCATGGATTCGCATGCAAATAAGCATATAATAGAGTTATCACGACTAAGGGTTCGCATGCGTATTAGGGTTGCAAACATATAAGGGTCACAATAAAACTGGGTCGTATATGATATTAAGTCATACTTTGGTAAAAAGAATACAACATGATATGCATGCAATGAAAATAAAAGAAACATTAGTATTTATTCATATTAAAAAGAGACAGATTAATAAGTGAATATATTTAGTGCATAGTTTGCAAAAACTGTTAATAAAAAAGACAAAGTAGACTTAAAAAAATCGTCTCAATAACAAATGTAACATAATAATACTGAGCCCAAACAATTAATCCCATCGAATTTCTCTCGGGTTCTCTAGTATTTGTTCAAGATCTAGCCTCTCCCAAGTTATCTACCTCGCCACTGTCATCCGCGACCTACTTACCTACGAAGTGAGAGAGAAGTGGGTGAGTTCACTGAGAACTCAGTGAATATTCAAAAAAACATAAGAGTATGCTTAGAATACGAAGTTTAAAATAATAAGGAACTTAGTTTGGAAATTATTTCGCGTGCTAGGTTCGCTGTGAATATGCGAGACCTAGTTTGAAGATCCTGTTTGCCGAAAAACATATAAGTTTCAAAAATATTTTGAAATGTGCTTGTTGAAAATCATACTAAAAAAACTTGGCTTATTCTTGTTTGTAAACAGATATTGTAGAGCATGAAACATGCTCTTATAAGAATCTTTGAAGAACATAGGACATGTTCTCAACACTTGTCATAACTTGTCTTGTATTTCTGTTAGATATACAGATATCTTTATAACACCTAATAATGACTTAAAGAGTTCTTAACATGTCTCATTAGTGTAGTGTAAAGCTAAAAACTATCTTGTAAGCCAATATGTCCCTGTGAATGGAGTATAGCTCGACATTCTCTTATCTCTCCACATGTCCAGGGCCTCAACGCCCAAATCACAGAACTTGTAGGTGAGTACTCACAATCCTTTGGTATACCAATATATCCAAAATAAAGCTCCCAAAGGAGCTTGCGCAAAATAATTATCACATAGAGATCACATAGGTAGGTTGCTTGACAACACTTGTTCACATAAACCTGCACAAAAGCTCGTAAAACATAGTTCATAAAACCTTACTTTAAAAACATCTCTTTAAGATCTAGGCTTCATATAGGAGTACGTATAGAACATAACTTGAAACCATAACTTGAAAATAGAGTTTATAGAAAAGCTTACTCTTGGAACTTAGTTTAAAAACTTAAGTTTTTAGAAGCATAACAATACACTCATACTAAAAAAAAATAGTTAACACACATCTGGCGATTACTAGACACTCACCAAAAAGCTAAAAATTTTAAATGAGTTTTTCTTTGACTTTACCTTGGTAGATGGTCCGACTGGTCCGGTACATACATAAATACACAAATTACTTATGGAGACAAAACTTAGGAAATTCACACATGCAAGCGAACCTAGCTTTCTGGACGATCAACCCTAACAAGACAGATACGTACCTTAGTTGCTAAGAACTTGATTTTAAACCCTAATCGATGAGAGAATTTTCATGGAAAAAAAAGCTTATTTATAGCCACTAAGTTTCGTAATATTCTTAGGATACCCTACTTGACTTAAGAAACCCTAGTCGATTTAGAAGAAGGTTACATGCACGAAAAATATCTTAGATTCACAAAATCTTAATTTCCTAATTTAAGCTTGACTTGACTTTGACCGGCGAACACCAATTCGCCGAATCAATTGGCAAACTTCAATTCGCCACTCACCTGACGAACACAACTTACAATGAATCTAACAAAACCCTCTTACCGCATCTTTTGGCGTACACGACTTTGCCTTTCTTCTAGTGTACTTCTTACTAATATTCTTTTGGCGTACCTTCACTTGCGAGGCTAAGACTTCCAAGCCCAATATATGGATGTTACAACTCTTCCCCACTTAAGGCATTTCGTCCTTAAAATGTTTTCTTTCAAACAATTGAGGATATTGTTGCTTCATTGCTTCTTTTGTTTCCCAAGTAGCTTCATTAGTCTTGTGGTTTCGCCACAACACTTTGACCAAAAGAATCTTCTTTTTTCACAAGACTTTCACCTTACGATCTATAATCTTTACTAGTTCCTCCCCATAAGTTAAATCGGGTTGTACTTCAATATCTTCTGCTGACACTACATAGGATGGGTTTGCACGACACTTCCTTAACAGGGATACATGAAACACATCGTGAATTCAGTCAAGTTCGCGGGGTAACTTGAGTTGATATGCTATAGGACCGATTCTTTCCACTACTTCATAAGGACCAATGAGTCTCGGGCTTAACTTTCCTTTACACCCAAATCTTAGGAATTTCTTTCATGATGATACCTTAAGAAACACATGCTCGCCTACTTGGTACTCAACATCTTGCCATTTCAAACCTCTCACATATCATCTTCACCTTGTCTTCAGTCTCGTGAACTAATTCAGGTCCAACGATTCGCTTCTTGTCTAACTCAGTCCAACATAGAGGTGTTCAACACCTCCTCCCACACAATGCTACAAAGGGTGTCATCTGAATACTTACTTGGTAACTGTTGTTATATGCAAACCCTGCCAAAGGTAAATAACATTCCTAACTTCCTACAAACTCTAAACTTCCAACACTTGTATCACTCTCTCAGATTGGTCGTTTGTTCGAGGGTGATAAGTAGTATCGAAATTAAGTTTCGAACCCAAAACTTCTTGCAAACTCTTCCAAAATCTCAAAGTGAATTGAGGATCTTAGTTAGAAGTAATAGAAACTGGCACGCCATGAAGTCTCACTATCTCAGCAATGTAAATTTGTGTGAGCCTTTGCAAAGTGTAGCTTGCATGAATGGATAAGAAATGTGCACTCTTGGTAAGGCAATCCACAATCACCCAAACAACATCTTTCTTTGTTGGAGTCAAGGGCAGGCCTGACACAAAATCAATAGTGATCCTTTCCCGTTTCCACTCTAAAATCTTGAATGGCTGAAATAGTCACAGTATATTATATGCGATCGAGTCAGGTATGGGGTGTTACAATGAATGTGTCAAAATTAATTAGCTAAAGTGTTGTTAATTATGAGTTAATTGAAATGATAATGATTATGATATGCAATAAAGAAAATGAAAGGTGAATGTGTTCACTATGTGAGAATTCATGTGAATGCTACTTAAATGCCCTAGTAAACTTGGTGTGAGATGCCGTCAAATGTAGTGGTAATTTTGGTACATTTAAGCACTTAAAAAGCTTGTTCTCTAAGCATTTTAGTATTAATTATCATATTTTCAGCATTAGTAGCCTAAGTACAAAAATAAGCGTTTTTACACATAAGTTGATATTATTTAACCTATTAGGTCGATACGGGCCTTAGGGAGATTTAATGAGCTTACTTGAGTGTGCAGGATGTGTATTTCTAAAACCAAAAGCCTTAGGAACAATACCCGAGTGTAACACAAGCTTCCCAAGTCGTAACATGTGCAAGCGAACATCAAAAGTCATAGTTGAAGTGTCGTGTCGCAACACACACTTGTGTTGAGACGAAGGAGCACCTATGTTGAGACACAGGCCTGAATATGGAAGGAAATATACAGCTGATTCCTTGGACGGCAAGTTTGGGATATTTCCTTAATTGGACCTCAAACATTTGATATTATATTGCATAAATTAGAATCAACGTGTACCTAGGTTAAGTGGGCACCAAGTAATTCTTAGCCTATATAAGTCCCTTAAGGTTACCTAAATAGACAATCAATTCTAGACCTAGCCACATAGTTTTCTTTATATTTTATTTTTACATTCACTTGCGATCAGAGATTGTTCCGGAATCGCGCTTCAATTATTTATCAATGAGCAATTTCATTTTCTCTCTTTTATTCTTTTATTTGTATTTCGTTAGCCTGATCAACTAATGTTTGTATGAATATTAGAATAAATTATTGTGCATTATTTATATCTATCATGTTTTGACTATGGAATTGATTAATCGATTTAATTAGTTATTTATCTAAAATTAGGTGTTTATTCAAGAGTGCTTAATATATTAGGGAGTGACACCTCTAGTAGAATATCGAGACAGGTGAGACCGAAAAAGTACCCTATCGAGTATAACTTGTGTCAAACGGTGAGACCAAAAGGGTATTTGTATACATAGAAAAAGATTGAAAGGGTGACTTAAGTGATAATCCTTAGTGAAGATGAGACCGAGAGAGTTTCTTAGCTAAATGTAGTAAATAACTCGATCGAGGGTAATTAGCGACTTGATTGATAATTAGTAATTTAATCAATCATAAGCTGGGAACTCGTATCATCAACACTAGAAATAGGAAATCCCATTAGCTTAGTTTAGGTTAATTAATTTAATTAGTTTAATAAATACTTTAATTTGGATTCGCACTATTAGTTCGTGACTTGATTTAAATTAGTACTTATTTTCTGTAATTAATTTAATAATAAATTTCTCCCATCTACAATCCCTTGGGTATGATCCTCGGAATACTTATTAGGATTTCGTTGTAACACATATATATTATAATTTGACTTGTATACTTGCGAACATCACTGATATTTTTGGTGTGATATTTATACTTTAAATGATAACACATTTAGAGGCGGTCAGTGTGCTATGAGTTAGATATACTTGACATGCCAATAAGAATTGTTAACAGTACCGCGTATATTGCATATGAGATTATTATTTGCACTTGTGTGCCCATTAGTGTGATGAAAGATTACTATGCCCTATATGTGCTCATTGGTGTGGTGGTTGGTTCTATTTTGTATATTCGAATTTTTATTCCACCTATGTTTACTAAGGGTTGTGAATGTAATAATAATTATGTTTGTTATCGAGATTGTAATATGTTATGACTATTTGGGATGGTATGCTTGACTAATGAATTGGCTAAATGAGTTAAAGAACTAAAGACATTCTTGTAACAAATTGTGAATTTGACATAAGAGTAAATGATGAATAATGATACTAGAACTTTGATAAGCAATGAATGATAATATGCAAAGTTGAGTTAATAGTTGCAATTGAATGTGGAAATATGTTTAAATGTTCTTAAGAAGTCAGTTACTAATAAGTCATTCAATGGTAATAAAGGGTAATGAATCTAAAATGGCATATAAAGATGACAAATGCTAGGAACATTCACTAAAGGCATCAAATTCATTAATAAGAAAAAAAAGGGTAAAACAAAATTTATTAGGAGCACTAATAACCATATTGGATGCTTTGGTACATGGATTTGTTTTTCTTACGTAGGTTGAGGATCGACTTAGGAATACTACTTTCAAAATTTGCATCATATTCACATTCAAGCTAATGTAATTGCTACATTTTGAACCATTTTGACTGTGTACTTAAGTTGCTTAGTCAACATGTACTTAGGTTTGTTGCAAGGTACCATATGATGTAAATATTTAGTTGGCATATTTATAACAATATGGTATGTTTTGAGATGAACTATTTCAAATCTTAGTATGTTATCCTAGCCAATGGACCAAGTGTGGTGTTGTGATAAAGAGTAAATCTACGGTTGAATTGGGGTGTGAATGGTTATAGGCATGTAATTGTTGTGGCAATTGTAACACCCTAACCTGGACTAATAATGATATCTAATTAAACTATGTGACATGATCACATTTCACAAATGATCATGCCAATCTTATTTTTAATACTATTCATTAATTCACTTATGATATATCGATAAGAATTTGTTTTTATCAACAACTTATTTCTTTATGATTATCTAAATAAACACTATTCACATATTGCTCATTTATACTCAAGCTCATTTATAGTTTTCAATGTAACCAAAATCTTAAGTAATTGAAAATAGCATTTCAAAAAAATCAAATGGATAATGAGCATATGTGCTACAATGGTCTCAACATTTCAAGATTACTATCCAATGATCTTACCTTGTTGGATATACAATATCTTCATTACCATGGTGGTTCGCTTGATTCTATTTTAGAGAATATGATAGCCTTAAATGATAATGATACTTGAGATTTAGTAAATCTGATTTCAAGAAAGAAAGCAATATCTTGTAAATAGGTGCTTATGGTTAAAGTAAATCCAAATGGATCAATAATTCATTTTAAAGACATCTTGTTTCTAAAGGGCATGATCAAACTTATGGTGCTTTTTACATAATGAACTTCAGGTGGAAGTTTATATAAAGTAACTACATGCATTTGTTGCTTAGGAAAAGTTTGTTGCCTAGGCAGATCGTATATGGTTAGAAACAATGTACTCACACTTGGTTAGGTAGGTTTAGTGAGACAAATCAAGAATGAGTCAAAGAATAGTAATTGCGATCATTTAGTGTTCTATAAATAGTTTGAGGTTGGTATAATCTTGCTAGTTGTGTTATCATTAATTGGAAGTGATATTGCAAGCATTTGATCTTCAAAATATTTTCTTCACATCAATTTTAATCAGTCGGGGTTGCTAAAGTATTTGTTGGGTGTTGAAGTGACACAAACTAATAAAGGAATCTTTTTGTCTTAAAAAATATGTTCTTAATTTATTGACACAAAAGAAATTAGGAGCCACGCCATGTAGTGCACCAATACCAAGTGAAAAGTTGATGGTAAACCTTTTGAAGACCTGGAGTAGCATATAAAAAAATAAGTGGAAAGTGAAATCATCTTACAAGAGCTCACTCATATATGCTCACCCTATTGATGTTTTAAGTTGGTCCATATTGTTTCCAACAATTAAATTATTAGGCAACTTTCGAATAAATTTGTGTTATTTAAAGAGAGATCTAAGACATAGTCTATTCTATGGCAATCATGGCCACACCAATAATGTTTTTTCCGATGTTGATTATGCATTGTCCGAAATTGATAAACTAATAAGAATCATGGAATAGACAAAGTTGCTTGGGTTCAAATGGATAACTTTGGGCCAATAAGTCATACTATGGCTAAACAAATGCAAGATGAAATTACATTATACTTGCAAAAAATTTTAGCCCGATTAGAGAAGCTTAAAGGAGATGAATCCAAGCCCACTGAAGTCAAGCCCAAGTTCATTTCATTTCTAGTTTGCAAGTGTATGGAAGTTTTCTAAGTGACCTTTGAATTTATTTAATAATGTGCTTTCATTAAATAAATTAGAATGCATGAATTAGGAAGTTAGTGCATGCACGAATGTACATTAATTGCAGATATTTAGTTAATTAGCTATCAATTCTCTAATTATGCATGTATGTAGGATTAAATAGATGTATTTGATCATTAATGTTTTCATAATAATGAAACATGATGTTGAATGTTCTAAATTTCAAATTTTAATTATTGCAATTCTTTCCACTCTTATCTCAGTATGTTTCCTTGTTTAGTAGTGAGTAATCCTGATTCTTATCACTATTTTTTTTTTAAATTCTCTTATCACTTTACCTTTTTTTCTTCTTTTTCTTTTTTTTTTTTTTTTGTTCTTTAAGAGTATGAAGAACCAACCTATTTGTTCTTGTTTGTGGCAAATTTTCTGTATCGACCAAGGCTACTAGGATTTCCTATTTGTTTCGAGATGCAGTTGTCTTGAAGCATTTTCTTCCGATGATTTATTAATCTGTGCAGATTTTGTGTTTTTGTTGGAGGGAACCTAATTTCATGGAGAAAAAAAACTGTCTTGATCTAGTGTAAAATTAAATACAATGATATGACAATATCAATATGTGAGATAGTATGAATATACCAAGTACTGAGCCTTAACTTGGTTATGGGTGAAATTACAACTGTGATATCAGGCTCCCTTTCATATAGACTTCAATCTTATGTTTCATGAACAATATTACATATGTTCTTGTGTATTATAAATTGGCAAAACTAGTTTTCATTTCATCTGAAAAAATTCAATAAAAGTTTATGTCTACAAGATATGTCAAAATTGAAGATCAATTAGAGATATTTTCATAAAAACTCTAAACAAACTAATTATTACTGTAACAAGGTCAGCATGATTGACATCTGTACTCCCTGAGGAGAAATATAATTTGACATATTTGTAGGATTAACTTTAGGGGTTTTTCTTTACTTTCTTTCCATTTCCTATCTTCTGCAACATGAATAAATACAATACAAGCAATTCTTCCTCACTTCTATGATTTACATTTACAAAACAAAACAAAATCCTCCTTTCGTCACTCTTGGCTTCCTAAATTTGAAGTATGTTTTCCCCTCTAAATCTTCATTCCCTTCAAACTTTAAGCCCCAGCTTATAAAACTACAGAACCCAACTCATGAATCTCCAGTAATTCACATTTTTGTTTACTGGACTTGGCATAATTTTTTATTCAGTTCCCTAATCTTTAATTTCATCAAATTAAATCATTGGAACTTTTATTATTAATAAATTAAACCATCTATGCTAATTTTACATCTCATCAAGTTAATAATTAAAAAAATAAACTAAGCATGCATACAAAGTTTAATTTTTTTCGACAGATTTTTTTCTTTCTAGCATTGACCTTACAATGACAATATGGAAAAGAAGTACCTAGAATGCTAACTAGACGAACTATTGTTACGCGATTTGAACTTTAGTCTACCAAATCATGCGGTCTTAGGTAATTTTTGACTTCGAATTCACAGAAGTCAACCTAACTCCCAAAAAGTGAAAATTCAAATAAAATTTCACTAAGGCGCTGAAATAAAAACGAAAGTAACTCGAAAAGGCAAAATGACTTGAATCAAACAAAAATGCCACAAGATAATAATAACACACCAAATGTTCAGGTAAATACTGTCAAAATATTCTTTAACTCAAGAATAAAGTAAAGGGATGAAATTATTACAAATGAGGAGAAAACACTCTGGTTGAGCTCCCTCAAATCCAACTACATCGATGACTAAGATCAATGCCTATTTACAAGATGAGAATCATAAGGGATTTAAACTTTATACAATCTTTTCCCTTAGAAGTTAAATTAATGGTAACTTTAATTTTAATAGTGTTTCATTTCATTGAGTCACCAAGGCTTCAAATAAATAGACTATTCAATATGTTTCACGAATTGAACCAATTCAAGTGAATTGAACGAACCCAATCGATTAGTTGACCTCCATGGCATGATTTATTGCATTCGTCATGACACTATATCAACCTTTCCGTTAAAATTACTTAACAAAGTTATTTAATTTATTATTATTAATAATGCAACTTTAATGATAACATAAACCAAGAGTAGATTTTAAATTTTAATAACCCAAAATATAAATGACTAACCCTCTCTCTCTCTCTCTCTCTCTCTCTCTCATATATATATATATATATATATCGTAATCAAAGTTAAGGTCATTATTTTGTTTAGGAAACTTTATAAAACAATCACGTTAAGAGTTAGTAAAGCTCTTGAAATCAGGAACAACGTAAAAAATTTAGTTCAGAGGAACCAGATAAAATTCTAAAATTTTGAGGGAGGCGAAGCTAAAAATTTTATTTTAAAAGGACTTAGATTATATAATTAATTTTTAAGAGGGGCCAACATTACAATTTTTTAATTTATTTGAATGATTCAAGGAGTTAAAATGAATGATTAATATTTGACCAGGACTACTAATAATATTTTCTCATTTGACCAAGGCCCAAGGTCCAACCTGCTCCTTGGCTTTATCTTTTCTTAGAATTCAGTAATTCCAATTGGCTATTGGGGAACTTAGAGAAACAAAGCCGAATTAGTTACTCGGTCAAATGGGGATTCCACAAGCCAAATAACAGCATTATAGTACCGATAGCCTCGGAATAGAATAGTAATTCTAGTAAATCAAACATGCTGTTAAGGTAACACCAAAGAGAAAGAAAAATTAGGTGAAAAAAAAATATTGGCAAACGCGAGATAGAAGATGATAGCATATAAAAGGATTTTAAAATTATTCAAGATGATTAAATTATTAGTCAACAGTTAATCTGTTTGACAGCATAATAAAATTGTGTCTACCAAGGATCGAGAAGGGTGTTACCACTCAGGCTACCTTGGCAGTATTTGATGAGAGCTCTTTTCGAAGCCAGAAGTTAGCCAGGAAGGAATCCAAGACAATCTGCAAAACAATATTAGTTAAATGTTAAAAATATGGCAGTCACAGCAAGAGAATTGACACATAACTGATAATAACCTGAATTAAATGTGCAGCAACACAGGGTAGAACCAGCAAACCAGATTCACCAAATGCACCACCAAGCTGCTGCACAACAGCCACCATTACAGGTAGAGTTTTCTACAAAGAATAGTACATTTCAAGACAAAAACAATCAGCCAAATGAATAAAGGGAGCTGTAGAAAGTTTAACAAGTAGATGATAGCATCAGGTTTTACAGGATAAAACTGTGTAAAACAATAGCTAGCTCAAGATAGCCACCTGGCTTGCAACAAGCAAAGCTGCTTGGGCATTTTCTTTCTTAGAAAAAATTGATTTATGACCACCAGAGACGGCTGACAGGCTCCTTATAGCAAGTGCATTAAAAGCTAATAGACCGAGGTGTAAAAGCCTGCAAAAATCCATTCCTGAGTTGATGCAACCCCGCGAAGCGTATATCAATACAGAAATTATGCATAATAAATCCATCACATTTTTTTTGGTCTTTCTAAACAACTCTAAATAAAATATGCATCACTTGTATGATTGGCTATAACAAATTGGAAAGAGATTGGAATATCAGTTTTGATATACTGTAATTAGTAAACCCAGGCCAATCTGTCTACTAAAATCGCTTGTAATTCATAACCACATGAAGACAGTTCTTGTTAGTGAATGGCCAAGGACCAACTTAATTGAGAATTAGAATGAGGCAATAGCAAGCAAACAATTCAAAACCGACTAGCGTCACCTTGCTCACATGCAATAGATTGGTCCCTGTTTGGAACAAGGCCCTGCAGTGACAGTTAAAAGTGGAGCTACTTTCCATACTATTAGGTCTATGACCAATTACTTTGGCACCGGGATTTAAAATCTTATTTTGATGCATGACAGTTTCAGTAATTTCGTGGTATATTACTTTCACTATTAAATTGAAGTAAGAAAGGAAGATTGAACGTACATTCCCATCCCAATAGCTACAATAAAAGCTGCAGGTTTAACCATAATCAGAAGCGACCTTGACCTGCTCACTTGCATCCATGGCACCTGGCAACCATCATATTTATGAAATATAAGTTAACCAATTCAAAGTTGCCGCATTGTTGCTACAAGGGTCACATATAGAATCAGACACATTTCATAGAAACAATGAATCTTAAGCTTTTGATAAAAAGAGAACTTGATTTCAAATTAGGGTTTTGTTAATAAGATCCCTCAGGGAACTCTTTAAAGTTAGTTAATATACTAATTTTATTATACAAAAATTGCATTAACTGTAGTAGTTGAAAGCTTTATTCATCATTTCCAATATATTGGAAGAAGATACTACTACGTATATGGTAACCTTAAAGTGTGCCCTTAGGACTTAAAGTGTGCCCTTAAGTCTGATAATATATTATCCCATCACGTGTAACAAGAGAAAAGTCTATACACATGCACTTTAGAACCATAACGCTAGCATAAGATTATAGCTTAGTATCCAATAAACCCCACATCCAAACAACGACATGCAAAAATGCCTTTCAAATTATATCTGTTTTAATGATGAATAGTAGGGAATTCCTAACTGCCATAAAATCAGAAATTAAATAGGAAAGTATTTTCTTATTTTAATTGAGAACATTAAAGAATTAGGCTAATTAATGATTCTTATTTCCAGATTTTCTCTCCCTCTCTATCTACTAGATTCTTGATAGCCATAGAATAAGGCTAGCCAAACCCAACTGTATAATGAGTCAATCCCAAAATTACTTCGATTATGTTTCTTCCAAAGACAATATCATGTTATGGCTTTATGGACTTAGATATACAATATTTGTCTCTTCAAAACTTATTTCCTTATTTGTTTCTTAATAATTAACCAATCGAATTTAAGTGTGAGATTTGTCAACTCTTCAAACATACACACAATATATATCCTAGTCACTCATATAAGTCATCTCAACCTTTCTCAATAATCCATAGTGATATGCAAGGACCAACTAGGATAAGAACGATTATTGGCTCTTGTTGGTTTGTTTCCTTTATGCATGATACACTAGACTTACTAGGTTTTTCCTAATGAAAGAAAAATATGAAGGGAAAATTTTCAAAAAATTCAACACCATGATCCAAAACTGCTTCAAACCATGACATAAGTGCAAAGAACTAATACTGCCCAGGAGTTTTTTCTACAAATCCAAACTAGGGGATTACATAACAAGTTAAGGCATAGTTCACCAAGATAGTTTGTAGACACATCCCAGCAGAATGACATTGTTGAAAGAAACAATAGGCCTTTGCCTGAGGTCGCAAGGGCCCTTATGTTTCATCTCACACACCAAATATTTACTAAAAGGAAGCCATTCTCACAATCACACATCTGATAAACAAAATGCCCACTAGGACACTAAAATTTCAAACTCTTTGTCAAGTGTTACTCAAATCTTTCCCAAATACATCATTTTCCGCAATCATTCCTTTCAAGATATTAAGATGTATTGCTATTGTTCATATCCACCATCAAGGTAAACTAGATCCTAGAGCCATTAACTATATTTTTGTCAAGTATTCTCAAATAAAAAGAATACAAGTGCTATTCTCCTACCACATGCAAATATTATAACACAATGGATGCTACATTCTTTGGCATATTACCCAAAATCAGCTATTTCGAGGGAGACTGAACCAACCAAATTTGCTATTCTAAGGGAGAATGGACCAATACTAGAATATCAACTTTGGGATAACCAAATGAGTCACAATGAGCCAATAAACAACACATATCTCAAGGGTTCACACATAGATTTCCAACCTTGCCAACAAGATCTATCTAATTCTAATCCTACAAAAAATCCTGACTCAAAAATAAGACATGAATCTCAAACCTCTGCACTAGAAACACTAGAACCAAATAGAGATCTCATTGCTTACACTAGGAGGAAAAAAAGACAAAAGGAGATTAAGAAACTAGCACTAATTCAACAAAATCAAGAGTCCGATCTAAGTTTAGATTCTAATAAACACATACCAAGTAACACAAGCTCTAATTCTAATAATTAGATAGCCTTCAATGATCTGTATTGTCCCACTGCTATTAGAAAAGAGGTAATCAACACTTAATCTCCAGCTTTATCTCATATGAGTCATTCTCAAGATTTCAAGCATAGGTGACAATCTTTTGATAGAATTACAATTCCAAACAATGTCATGAAGCTTTAAAGGAACCAAAATGGAGAAAAGTTGTGAATAAAGAAATTAGAGCCTTGGAAAAGAATGAAACCTGTGAGATTAAGGATTTGCCACCAAACAAGAATCCAACAAAATGCAAACGGGCATTTACAGTAAAATATAAATATGGAAGTGTGGACAGGTTCAAGGTCAAACTTGTTGCAAAAGGATTCACTCAGTCTTGTAGAATTGACTTCAAGGAACATTTGCTCCTATTGCAAAACTCAATACAATCAAAATCCTCCTCTCTTTAGCAACAAACATTTCAACAAGAATCACGCACACAAGGGTAGATTGATACAATATAAACCTCTGGTAAAATGCACCCCCCCCCCCGATAACCCAGCGGATAAAGTACATTACATAGTTTGTTTTAGGGATTGGCGACTTCCCCATTCCGTGACTTTGGCACTAGACGTTCCAAAAATGGGTATTATTAGGTCGGGTGAATTCAATAATAGATGTTTGGTGGCATTCCAGCTTTTCGTTCTCCTTTCAAGACCTATCCGAAAGAGAACCCAGTACTTCTCAGTCGTGAATATCTGAATAAGGCGAACCACCCCGTGGATATCTTTGCTTCAGAACAAAACAAGATGAACAAGGAAATATTGATTCTGAGGATCAAGTCAAATTTTTGAAATTTTTATTCAATATAGTTATAACTAATCCCAACAATCAAACAATTAGAAAAAAATCTATTAGAATAAAAGAAATAAGTAAAAAAGTTCCTCGATGGTCATACAAATTAATCGACGATTTAGAACAACGGGAGGGAGAAAACAAGGAAAATGTAACAGCAAAGCATGAAATTTGTTCAAGAAAATCCAAGCGCATAGTGATTTTTACTAATAACCAGGCAAACGCCGATAATTATACTAATACCAAGGATGCTAATGATCCTGATCAAACAGACGAAGTGGCTTTGATACACTATTCGCAACAATCAAATTTTTGGTGCGACATAATAAAAGGTTCCATACGTGCCCAAAGACGGAAAACAATTCCCCCATTTTTTTTGGACAGAGTAAACAAACCACTCTTTTTTTTCTTTTGATATTTCTGGACCGCTGAAACGAATATCTCGAAATTGGATATGTAAAAACAAAGAATCAAAATTTTTTGATTATACAGAAAAAAGGTCGAGAAAAAAGACGAGGACAAAAGAGAAGAGAAAATGCTTTAGGGAGTTGAAAATAAGCAAAGATCCGGAGATTCCCGAATAGGTCAGCCTTTCGAACTGCTGCTAAATCCATGGGTAGACAAGAGACAACCTGGTGAACTGAAACATCTTAGTAGCCGGAGGAAAAGAAAGCAAAAGCGATTCCTATAGTAGCTGCAAGCGAAATAAGAGCAGCCTAAACCGTGAAAATAGGGTTGTGGGAGAGCAATAAGAGCGTCGTGTTGCTAGGCGAAACGGTGAAGTGCAAAACCCTAGATGGCGATAGTCTAGTAGCCGAAAGCATCACTAGCTTACGCTCTGACCCGAGTAGCATGGGGCACGTGGAATCCCGTGTGAATCAATAAGGACCACCTTGTAAGGCTAAATACTCCTGGGCGACCGATAGCAAAGTAGTACCATGAGGGAAAGGTGGAAAGAACCCCCGTCGAAGAGTGAAGTAGAACATGAAACCGTAAGCTCCCAAGCAGTGGGAGTAGCCCAGGGCTCTAACAGCATGCTTGTTGAAGAATGAGCCGACGACTCATAGGCAGTGGCTTAGTTAAGGGAACCCACCGGAGTGGTAGCGAAAGCGAGTCTTCATAGGGAAATTGTCACTGCTTATGGACTAAAGCCTGGGTGATCTATCCATGACCAGGATGAAGCTTGGGTGAAACTAAGTGGAGGTCCAAACTGACTGATGTTGAAGAATCAGCGAATGAGTTGTGGTTAGGGGTGAAAAGTCACTCGAACTCAGAGCTAGCTGGTTCTCCCCGAAATATGTTAAGGTGCAACAGTTGACTGGACATCTAGTGGTAAAGCACTATTTTGGTGCAAGCCGCGAGAACGGCACCAAATTGAGGCAAACTCTAAATACTAGATATGACCTCAAAATAACAGGGGTCGAGGTCGGCCAGTGAGACAATGTGGGATAAGCTTCATCGTCAAGAGGGAAACAGCCTGGATCACTAGCTAAGGCTCCTAAATGGCTGCTCAGTGACGAAAGAGGTAGGGGTGCAAAGACAGCCAGAAGGTTTGCCTAAAAGCAACCACCCTTGAAAGAAGGCGTAATAGCTCACTAATCAAGCGCTCTTGCGCCGAAGATGAACTGGGCTAAGCGATCTGACGAAGCTGTGGGATGTAAAAATGCATCGATAAGGGAGTGTTCCACCTTAAGGGAAGCACCCGCGTGAGCGGGAGTAGACGAAGCGGAAGCAAGAATCCGATGCCCCAAAAACCCAAGGGTTCCTCTACAAGGTTCGTCCACAGAGGATGAGTCAGCGCCTAAGATCAAGCCAAAAAGTGTAGTCGATGGACAACAGGTGAATATTCTTGTACTACCCATTGTTGGTTCCGAGGGACAGAGGCTAGGTTAGTCAAAAGATGATTATCGGTTCAAGGACACAAGGTGTTAAGAATACTTTTTTTAATGGAGATCTAGTGGAAGTAGTGTACATGAATATTCCATTGGTCTTTGAAGCACAGACCACTAAGAACAAGGTGTGTAAACTAACAAGATATCTATATGGGCTCAAGCAATCTTCTCGAGCTTATTTTGATAAATTTGCCAAAGTTGAGGAAAGACAAGGATATTTTCAGAGTTTGGCAGATCATACTTTATTCATCAAACATACAAAAAAAGGAATTCTCCGTCCTTGTTGTGTATGTAGATGATATAATCTTAACAAGTAATGATATCGTGGAGATGAATAGTCTAAAGGAGCTAGTGGAAAAAGAATTCAAGATAATGGTAAATGCTCCTATTGGAAAAAGAATTCAAGATAATAGTAAATGCATACTCAACTCATCATAAGTTTTCTTGACAAGGATATGCTCTCTCTGAATTTGCAGCACTTTGATATTAATAGTAGATGGCAAAAGCATATTCAACAGATCGTAGGTTTTCTTAAACTCCATAAAATATGCCATGAGGATCTAATATTCTTTCCAATACGATAAAAGGATTTGCATACCTGATAGATACAAAATAAATTCCCTCCCAAAACATAAAAGTTCCAAATAGTCTATCAGTCTTTTACAAATTCACAATGTTGATAAGGCCGACTACCTCGCTAAGGTGTGGTCAAAAGTGCAAACCGACACAGAAGTAAGAGGTCAGCATCATGAAACAACCCCATGCTCTCACATGTCAATGTGTGAAAGATGAGTGGAAAATTTTCAGCGGCGCGTATGAGTCATTCATCGAGAGTTTGGTCACCGAATTTGGATGGATGGCAAAAAATTGAGGTGCGCTCCTCCCAAGGTGGTTGTAATACCCAAATATCACGATAGAAAGGATGGAGAGAGTGAAGAGATGAAAAGGAAGTTGTGTATACTGCTTCTAATTATACAAGTATTTATGCAAAGGTAAACTCTATATACAAGGAAATGAATAATTATAATTAATCCTATCTTATGCCCCTAATTGCTCTCTATTGATTCTTTCAGATCGCTATAATTACGTTAATAGACAGTTAATAGTAGTCAAGGTAAGGGCCATAACAAAGAAACAAACAGTTTTATCTAAAACCATCAACAGGCCAAGAAACACGTGTCCAGTGTAATTGCTAAACTTGAATATTTTGAAGCTAGTCATTATCATAAATTAAAAGATTCAAAGTTCAAAATTTCATTATAGAGAACAAAATGAATATGTAACATAACTTCTGAACTGCCAACATAGAATTCGAAAGAAAACAAAGAAATTATTTCATCACAATAAAAGTCAAAATTACTTGATACTTCATCATTATATGTAAAATAGAACTCAAAGGATGAAATTTCAAGCCTTACTAAGCTGAGGAAGACAGCATTGATCTTCGAAAAAAGTCTACGGTTATGGTCAACGAAGTTTGCCAATCCTGTATTACACATTTAATCATGTTTGAGACTATGAGTTGGTAAATAATATGGATGGGGACATCCTAGCACTCGCAGTATGTGAAACAAGAACTCCATGATAGTCTTTGCTGTCAACAACAAAGTTAACGATAGTTCTTGGTGCATAGTAGTAAACTACTTTTGACATTTGGAAGAAAATAAAAGAATGCAGGAGAAGGGAAAAATGTGAAACTTTGAAACCTAAAGAAAGATAACCTCTTTTCCTTCTCTGAACTAATCTTATCAATTCTAAAAGTAGTGATGGAATTCCCTTCTCCTAAACTTTTGCATTTCAATTTTTACATTTTGACAAGATGCATATCAAAATTGACATGTACAAGAACTGAAGGTATTAAGAAGTACCAACAATAATCAATAACTAAACAAAAAGACAATCTCATTATTAGCTATATATTCCAATCAGCCATCTATTGCTTCATGCAATTGAAACATTATAACATGAGAGAGCTATCAAATCTATTGCATTAACATCAACATGGATGCAACATAAATGTTATTCAAAACCTGCTTACAAGGAAAAGGGTAAAAAATAGCCATGACAGAGAGGCTTACCTCTAGAAGATTCTCGTAAAACCTGTAATTACGCAGCAAACATTACAGTTAGAAAACAATAAAAACCTAAAGACAGGTTATTCTAATACAATTTGGAGGATCAATATAGTGTTAACTTCTGCATTCCTGAATAAACAACATTTTTTTGTATCAGAGGTTAAACCATTTTTTATGCTGCTGAAGTTTAAAAACCCAAGAAACATTCTTTCTAAAGTAGTGATACCAAAAGAAGTTTCTTCTTTCCAAGTAATATTACCTTCCCCAAGATCAAAGGAACCAAAAGTGTGAGAACAAGACTTTTAAGTAGTTGTGCAGTTGGAACATACACACCAACTCCAACAGCTATGAATTTTGAGATGGAAAATGGAATCTGAAAATGATATAAACCAAAACATCATGCATCATACATACATACATACATACATACATACATACATAAATACATACATACATACATACATACATACATACAATGTACTTACATACATACATACATACATACATACATACATACATACATACATACATACATACATACATACATAAATACATACATACATACATACATACATACAATGTACTTACATACATACATACATACATACATACATACATACATAAATACATACATACATACATACATACATACATACATACAATGTACTTACATACATACATACATACATACATACATACATACATACATACATAAATACATACATACATACATACATACATACATACATACATACATACAATGTACTTACATACATACATACATACATACATACATACATACATACATACATACATACATATCAAGCAAGTACAGCATCTTACTAGCAATTAAAATTTTGCATCTTACAGATCAAACAATATAATGGTTCCATCACCTAAAGTGTCTTGCACCTTTGACAATACTGACCTTATTGATATTTTTTCTCAATAGTTCAGCTCTAATATGAAAGACATCTACTCAAGCTTACTATCCCATTATAGAAGTTTAATTGACAGTAGATAATAATCTTCTACGACATTACAAAATTCACTAGAAATATATTTGCTTTGCCATTAGATTTTTCCAAAATACTTCTCCTCAATCAATATTGATTTATAAATACAAAAATAATAATATAAGGGTAATTAATACATCCAAATTATGAACAGAAAGAACACATTGGACAATAATGATTGACATCAATAGAGGAGAACAATAAAATAGCATAGAGACATAGATAACACTAACAATCAGCAAATCAATCATTGGCAAAAAGTCCATCGAGATTTCGAAGGGGAGGAAGGTTATATCAAACATCCAAGCAAAGCTAGATTTTAATAGGATCTTAACCATACACCTTTTTCGCGTGCAACTTACAATCAAGATTCCTAGCAAATTAGATAGCACCGTCATTGCAAGAGCGAGTGCTGAGTTCCCCCCAGCAAGCTGCACATGAAAAATGAAGGCCCTCTTTAAACACAGAGCCAAAGACATCAAGGAATTGGTTTAGTCAATAAAGAGAAATTTGCATGCCTGAGTAAGTGCAACTGCGCTTGATAATGTTGTTGGCATACAGCTAAATATTGCTAGTCCTGTAGTTAAAAGGGAAAAAAAAAAAAAAAGGGAAAAAAAGAGGAGATCCATTTATAATTTAACAAGAATTCAAAATATTCTTTTACCACTTTTGTTGGATTGTGCCCTTCTTAGAACAACTCACCAATTTCCATGACTATACAATCAAAGAAGAGCACACAGACATAAAAGGCCTAAGACCTGATCCTTTTTTCTTTCCTTTATTGGGTTAAACTAAATCACTAGTTAAACCCTATGAAGAAGGTATAAAGCTCTTCCGGAACGGATTGTGGGCCTAAAGATTGTGAACCTAACTTAGAAATAAAAAGGAAAGGCGTGATCTATTTGCCATTGCTCTTTTCCATATGGTATAGCTATATAAGATAATGTTGCTTGTTAAGCTCAATATCTTCCTTCCCTCCCTCCCTGCTAAGTCCTACCCTTCTTTCTTTCTCTCTTTGTGGATTACCTTAGGTTCAAGTTCAAATATCTTTCTTGTCCTTGATATAAAAATCCTTGATTTTAGGTATCCAAATTACATACAAAGAATTAGAAGGTTGTTAAGAACAGCAATCTGGATTGTAGATTCCACGATTTAGAGCCTATTTATGTCTAAGTCATAGGTTTGCTAAGGCTTTCATATTCAAGTTCAGTGTTGATGTTACAGTCCAAAGTTAGACTAGGTTTAGTTGTAGGCAATCTGGCCCAATTGATAGTATTATGGGTCAAGTTGTTTTTAAGTCACGAGTTAGTTATGGCATATAGAAGTGAATATGCAATAGGAAAATATAACAAGAATTGATTTCAAAACTAACTTCTCTCTTCTCATTCTTTTTCTTTAAAATTCTCTTCAGAAACCTTTCTCACACATTTTGCACCCACCGAAGTGGTACCAGAGCCATGGTGCATATAGCGTCCACAAGATTGCAAAAAGAGTTGTTGCATTTGTCATATGGAAATGAAAAACTTTCTCACACACTTACCACTATTTTTGAATCAATCAACATATATTGTAATGAAAAACTTGACACCCACAAAAAGAATTAAAGGCCCAAAATAATAAATACTCAAAAGATCAAAGAATAACAATAATCGAATAATAACCAATACCACACCTAGGAAACAAAAAAACCCAGCACCAAAATAGTGTTGGAGCAATACCATTTTCCACAAAAAAAGAAACACCAAACAGCCTTCAAAATCACCTCTAATCAAACACCAAATCTCTTGGATTGGGTGGGAATGTCAAGGTGACACCGAAGGAAAGTTTCGATAAACAGATTCGTGTGAACTTGTACCTTCATTCATCAAAGAATATATACATACACTAGAGTTTATCTAAAAAAGGAAAGAGAAGAAAAGAATTAAATAAAATCTAATCACTATAATCTACATAATCCTTATAATTCTGCTATCTACAATTTATGAATACATATTATCTATTAAGTCTTTTGCAAACTTGCTAGTAGATAAAAACAATAGACATATGGTAAGTAATTAATTTTCACAACTTCATTTTTCTCAAATGATAAAATCAGGAAAGCAATAAATTACCCTTGAAAAGATTAAAACATGAAGGAAGTTTTATTATCAAAATTCAAACCTGTAACAAACTCCTGAGGTTGAAGTGGAATTAGCAATATTATCCTTGAAAAGTACGGTGTAAAAAATAGGATGGAGCTCTGCAATAAAAGAACGCAATAAGTATTTAAACAACTATTCTTGCCCTATTTTTTGAAAAATAAAATTAAAAATTAAAAAAATGGTCTTGCACGTTTAGCTACAAATGCTGCATAATGCCAAACATTGAAATAAAATGTTGGGAGAAGAAAAGAACAAGGTAATAAATGATAACAAAAAACAGCCATCTAAAAGTTCCTAGTGTCTCTTCTGTAATTGATGAACAACTACCCCTAGCAAAATAGAAGTGCCACTCTTTAGCCCAATCCTGGAGTTCTTGAGGAAGCTCTAAATTAAAGCAATTTTTCTCAAGCTAAAACAGCTTTAAATTGTTATAGTATATAATTTCCTTCTGACTTCCCTGGTCCCTTGATTCCAAAATTTCCTCGAAACATAATGTAATAACTCGAAATAAAAATTAGATGTTTTGTTTGATCGGCATTATTGGCAGAGATAATTGCACAGGGGGGAAAAAATCTAATGTGCATGAAAGAGAGAATGGCGAAACGCAAAATAAGAAATGAACCTACAAAATGTACAGTGGCACATAAGAAATTTGAGGTCATACTAGCCCAAAAAGTCCTACAGGCCATGCTTTCACAGCAGCACCAATTGCATCACTACGCAGAGTCAAACCTGGATCATTGGTGGCTTATGAGAGATGTGCATCATAAAACAAGATCATTACCATGAGAAGAAAGGAACAATGCTAAATTTTTACCTGAGACAACAAATATCCCAAAAGTGCTAAATTTTGACAAATTACATTTATCAGCAAGACAACCAAGGGTAGGATTTACAAGTCCAAATGCTACTCCACTGGTAAGTGCTGCTTGTAACATCACAGATACAACCAAGTCCATATTTTAGAGAATAAAAATAATTATCTCACAAAAAAAAAAAGGAATAAGAAAAACAAATTTTGATGCCAAGGCAAATTTTCCTAGATTATAAGAAAAGAAAAACTTTAACATATTCACATTTTCCGTTTGCCTCAGAATCAAATTTCAATAACATGAATGATATGTCACTACTCATTAGCTGGAACAAGAAGTGCATATGTTTATCCACCTACTATAATCAATACTGACGACATCATTATTAAATCATGAGGATTTGTTTAAGTTTTATTTTAGCCTATATATTGAGCATCTCATGTAGCAAGCATTCCTCTTTTTTTCTTCCTTTGTTGAATCAATCACAGATGACAACATCCCAACTTTTATCCTTGTAATAAGCACTATTGTATACAAATAAAAATAAATTAATATCGAGCATTTGAGACACGAACTCTAATGACAAGGATGGGTCAAATAATGGGTAAGACATTAGAGAATTTAAGCACTTGACTAAGAGTTTGTCTAACAAATGTTTACGAAAAATTCCAAGAGAACCAGAAAAACACAAAAGGGCAACATGGACTTCTCCAAGGAGGGCGACAAGACTTCTTAAAATTGGATCAGCCTATGTTCTCATCTTGGGTCAATTTTAGTCTTAATTTAATTGTTTTAAGTCCATTATGTAATTAAATGCCATGAGCTTATCACGTGATTTCATTAATGGCATTTTGATAATTTAATAATTATTCTTAGAGAGTTATTATCCTTGGCCTTTTTTTGTGTTCAAATTGGAGGCTTATATGTAGTTTATTTGGCGATTAAGAAAGCCTTATCTATAGTCCAGCTGGAGGATAAGTGCAAAGGTTAAATTAGGATTAGTTTTAAGAGCTTCTATTTATCCTTGTAATCTAATTTATCAAGGCCAGTTTATCTAAATAGCCTAGGACATTATCTTTGTAACGAAAGAAGAAATCAAGAAGAAAGAAAAAAATTTGAGAACTTCTGTTTATTCACATCATAGGTATCCCATTTATACAAGTTACAAAAGTCAATTTAGTGAAAGAACTTAAAGTAAATAAAACCCTAAAAATTGTACAAAATAATATCTAAATAATATATCTAAAATTTAGCTAATTGATATCTTATTTACAACACAACCCCTAAAGCAAGAGCATAGATATTAATTATGCTCAAATTGCTACAAATGTAATCAATTTAAGTTCCATTCAAAGCCTTTTTTTTTAAATATCTACTAGGTGATCTCCGGTTTTAACATAGCTTATAGAGATGAATTTTTGTTGAATTTTTTAATGAACAAAATAACAGTAAACCTTAATATACTCAATTCGTTTGTGAAACAATGAATTAGAGGATATATAGACAGCTTGATTGTCACACCAAAACTTTACTAGTAATGCAGTTTTCAAAACCAGCTTCAGTTAATAATTAATATGCCCATACAATCTCACATAGGTTGTGGCATGGCCCTATATTCTGATTCTGCACTAAATCAAGATACCACATTTTGTTTCTTGCTTCCCATGAAATCATTTTTCCTCCAATAAAGACAATATTCTGTTGTAAATCTTTTGCTAGTCTTCGATTCTGATAGATATCCTAGAGTTGCCTTAAAAAAACCAAAGAATTTGTTCCAAAGCCACCTAATGTTTATCTGTCGAAGAAGACATAAACTGACTCACAACAACAAAGTATTCAATGTTCAGACAAGTTACTGTAAGATAGTTCAATTTCCTAACTAGCCTCCTAAACTTCTCAAGATCTTCAATTAAGTCAATATCATATTTAATAAGTTTTGAATTGGGAACTATTGACACACTACACAGCTTAGACCCTAACAAGAATGTTTCAGCTAATAAATGAAATTGATATTTTTTTCAGATGAGAAAATACCTTACTCATAACTTCACCAAAAAAACACTTCAATAGCCCCAAATATTTCATCTAAAATTGAGTGCTACAGAAAGCCTTCAGGGTTGAAATGCCATTGGCACACTGCATGGCTTAAACCTTATCTTTCCACTTTCAGCTAATAAATCAAGTGTATTTTCTTTTGGAGAAGGAAATACCTTTCTTGCTCTTCATAACTTCAATACTCAAAAATTACTTCAATTATACCAAATCTTTTGCCTAAAATTAAGTATTAATTTATTGAACTTGGTTTCAAAAGTTTGTGATTCCTCGATATTCTGTCTTTGTGTGTATCGAGTTTGTTGCTTCCTATTTTTCATTGATTATATTATCATAAAACATTTTACCGCCTTTGCAAATTCAAGTAAATCTAATACTTATTCTATTTCTTCCTTGTTCAAATGAGTCATTGATGCTGATGCTATAGATCATATAACAAGTAATCTCAACCTTTTCTCCATCTTTTAATCAGATAACTCACCATCTCCTATGACTATAGCTGATAGATCCACCTATATTACTATTGTTTCTGAAAATATCAATACAACTTTGTCTATTACCTTATCAACAATATTAAATTTGCCTAACTTTGATGTCACAAACTTACACCTAAATTGTTCCATCACGTTATTTCTAATCATTGTCATTCACAAGATCTTGTGATGAAAACTATTAGTAAAAGACATCTGATGGTCTATATATTATTAACATGTGGTTCCTCGATCCATTTCTTATTCTAGTGTTCCCTCTTAAGTTGAAGCACATTGTCAAATGGGACATCCTTCTCTATCATTGTTGAAAAAGATATGTCTACAATTTCATGATTTGTCTTCTTTTGAATATGAAACATGTCATTTTACTAAGCACCATCAAAGCTACTTGAGACTTAGAGTTGATAAACAAGTTAATTCTACCTTTGGGTTGGTACATTTGGATGTTTGGGGTTGCGTCCAGTAATATATAAGCCTAAAATTAAATATTTTGTTACGTTTGCAGATAATTGTTCTCGCATGACATGATAATTGTTTTATGAAAAATCAATCATTTTTTGCTCAGTTCCATGCCTTTTATGCTAAGATAAAAACTCATTTTAGTATGCTCGTCCAAATTCTTCAAAGCAATAAAGCTAAAGAAAACTTTTCTAACTCTTGTGCTAAGATTCTTCATCAATCCTCATGTGCTGACACAACATCCTAGAATGGAATAGTTGAAGAAAAGAACAAACATCTCCTTTAGACAAGAAGAGCTCTCTTTTTTTTTTTCCTTCGCTCGGCAGTTATAAGTTTATTAAAAACAATGACAATAGAATCACTACCAAAATTGGATCTTTAATACAGATAAGAGCACTTTAGAAGTAAACAACTCCAACAACCCAAGCCTTAAACAATCTAGATCTCTAAACACCTACTTTGGTAAGAGATCTTTTATTTCAAATGAATGTTCTTAAACATTTTTGGTTGATGTGATTTCAAAGACTTGCTTTCTAATCAATGCATGTGTTATGATATGCATAATCTTAGATATGATTTTGTTATGATATGCATGAACTTGGCAATTAGGTCCACTTTGGCACCTATACTTGTCTTTGGTCCATTTTTGTGCCTGAACTTGACAACTAGATCAATTTTGATCCTTGAAGTTGTATTCCATCAAAATTAGAAAACGTGGCACGATCTTAGAATGCCACATCATCAAACTTTACTTTTGCCACGTTTAAGGACCAAAATGGACCTAGTTGTCGAGTTTAGATGCTAAAGTAGACCAAAAAATATACAAATACTAAAGTGGATCTAATTATCAAGTTCAAGGACTAAAAGTCATATTAACCCTTATCCAAATTGGGTAGCAAGGCGTCTTCAAATTGGATCTTATATTGCCAATTTTAAAAGTCTTAATTCTAATTGTTTTAAGTCCATTATGTAATTAAATGTCACGTGCCAATAATGTGGTTTTGTTAATGGCATTATGGTAATTTAATAATTGATTTAGGTGTTATCTTAGGAGTTACTATCCTTGGTCGATTTTTTTGTTCACATTGAAGGTTTATATATAATTTATACGCAAATTAAGAAAGCCTTATCTACATGGAAGATTGAAGCATAAGTCTTAAGGTTAAAATTAGGATTAGTTTAAGAGTTCTTATTATCCTTGTAATCTAATCTACTACAACTGATTTATCTAAAGAGTTTAAGGGTGAGCTTGGATGAACAGTGCATATACTTGCAGTTAGTGTAAAAACATCGGTGGCGGTGAGATTAGATATTATAGCGTGAGACAAAAAGTAAGCTAAACGCACCGCACCATACCGCCCATCCAAACCCACCCTAAGACTTTATTAATCAGTTGGGGTTCTTATTTTTACTACTTTAAATAAGGATGAACCTTGTAAAATTCGACCACACTAATAAGATACATTCCTTGGCTGAATTCCTTTTAATCCTCAATTTTTTTATTTTACTTAGTATAGTTTAAATTCAAGAATTAAATATTTTGAATTTTCCTTAGTTGAGTTTAGTTAGAGGCCTTTACTTTTCACCCTTTAGAGATCTATAAAAACCCAAGGGGCCCAGGTATTTGTACTCAAACTTTTTATAATGAAATTTAAACCGTGAGGATTTTTCTTTTAGACTTTGCTTCGAAATGAATGATGGAAAAGAGTGATGATGGAAAATTTATTAATCAAATAATTAAGAATCATAAATACTTTCTTACTCATAGGTTAACTATTAGATTGAAAAAAATTTCATCTTCACTTTTTTCCATCCTCCATACAAAGGAAAACCTTAATGTTGAGAGTTTCACCTTTGTAACTTTGGAAATTATCTACATCTCAACTCTCTAGTGTGGTGTTTTCAATTTTATATCTAAACTATCCACGTTTCCAAGTGTGAGTTATGACAGGAAGTGGGAGGAAAATAGTGGAAAGGAATTATACAAAAAAAAAAGTGAACACTTTAGTGCAATAAACAATCCTATTCAAGGACTAAATTACAATACCCAATTATCAAATGCCGAAAAAGAAAAGCTACTAGTCTATATATACCAAGTACTATTCTAATTGAAAGCTAGGAAAAGAGAGAATGGTGGAGCACATTCCCACCACCATCGCATCAGTCACCTAGTTACTTAACTAGCTCACTCCCCTAGTCATCCTAAATATATGAGCCTAACCGAACTAATGCATCTTGAGGCCCAAACAAACAAATAAAGCTGAACAGGTACAAATCATCATTTCTATCAAGTGTTCTATTTTTCATTCGTGAATAAACCCATAATGGTGGAGACACATCAAGTTATCTAGAGGTTGGTTAGGAAACAATCATTGTCATTTCTAGTTACAAGTTGATTAAGGGTTACATAGGAAAAAACCAATTTCTAAAACAAGTCCTTTTTCTTCTAATTTAAAGGGTCTATTGTAACATGCAGATGCATGTAGTTTTGTTGGCAGAATTTTTGCCTCATGAGTCTAATTATTTTAGTTTCATTTTAGTTAAATGTCCCACCAAAGAAGAACATGTTCTGCTTTATTTTGAGAGGAAATATATTAGCACAAAAGCAGAGCTTTATTCGGATACTTGATGTTTCACTTTAAAGGATATCTTTTTTTCCCCTTTTTGCATACAGAGATGTGCTTCTTAGAAAGTAAGTCATACTGAAAATCACCTAAAATAAGTTCAGGTTTTCTACTCAAAAGTTTCATCAATTAGGGTTAACCCTAAATGCATTTCAAATGACCCATTCTCATTTTTCTCAAAGAGTGAGAATAATGGATTCAGTCCTAAACACTAACAGAACATTAACTAAAATCCATTCAAAATAAACACACCATAAGAAACTTAAATTAGAAAATCAACAATCTCCCCACTGCGTTCTTCACCTAAAAGAAACATTTTGACCTTATAAAAAATAAAAATACAAGATAAAAAAAAATGACAAATGAAACTACAAGGATAGTTTAAAGAAAAATCAAAGCACTATCATTGCCAATGAATAGAAATTTCATTACCTAGGGGAAGAAAATTATTGGAGGCAAAATTCATTAAAGGTTTTGTCCAATTTAATCCATTAGCCAAATCTGAACCATGTATCTGCGATTCAATTCAAACTTCGTAAGCTGCAAAAGGTTAAAACGTCAAAAAAAAAGTGAAATTAGAAGCTTAATTTCTAAGGGAACCTCATCGGACGGTTTACGGGAAATGATAAGTGTTGAAATGGAACGGCGAGGAGGATTGATTCTGAGGGAACGGCTGAAGAGACAGCAAGTTTTCCGGCAAGGAAACGGGCTGGTGACGATGGACGGAGGCGTCAAAATTAGGGATTGGATGGTTCCCGCCATAGACCTCTCAAACAATATCGAGAAATGATGGTCCTGAACTCTCCAATCCAGTGTCCAGTGGACAACAGTAATTTATCTGAAAATAAATAAGGCATAACTGCATTTCTCACCCTCAACGTTTACAATATTTATCATTTTGGACCTTTTCCTAGCAAACAAACCGTTCAACTTTTTATTTAAATCAAATTGGTCAACATTTGATCAAAAACTTGATATGGCCTTTAAAGGATTCAAATTTAGATGATTCAATGTTTCATGCGGTTGAAAAGTATTTTTAAAAGATATGTAACGATTGGTTGGGGAATAGAATAAAACTGTAATGTAATAGAACTGTAATGAAATAGAACTATAATTAATAATTTAGTTGTTTCGTTGAATGGAATAGAATAGAACTGTAATAGGATTATTGTATTTGGTTGAGGCATTTGTTTCACTGAAAATGGCTTTCGAAAAATTATTTTTGGAAAATGACTTACTTTTTTGGAAAAGCTAATATTTTCTGGTGTTTGGATGAATCTGTGTAAAATATTTTCTTTTATTTGGCAGGTTCTTTAAAAATATTTCATAAAGTCGTTTTCAATTAAACAAACATACATTTGAGATTTTATTTATTTTTTTATTATTTAATTGAGTTTATTTTATATCTATTGTCGAAACCGTTTTTTGAAAACAAAAATTTTGGTTGTCGACTTAAAAAACAAAAATTGGAGTCGCCACCGATCCGACCGCTTCCGGGATACATCCGTACCTATGTCTTCGTGAGATTTTCATCTCCGTGCAGCCATAGGGAAATGTATCCCCCTGAGACTTGCACCAATCCCAATGTCGTACCAGGAGCTGTATCAAAGTTTATTTGACGCACATGTTGTCTCCCCTTTCTACTTGAAGCCTTTACAACCTCCGTACCCCAAATGGTACGACACAAATGCGCAATGTGACTATCATGCGAGAATTATGGGCCATTGCACTGATGTGTACGTTTCCCAACATTTCTTCATTCATCGCAGTCCCTTCATTATCCGTATGATTGAGTAGCGGGTTTTCTGTACTGAATGAATCCTCAAATTTGACAATGCCCATATTGATAAACCTTTCAACCAGCTTAATTAGGGTTAATATTTGGGCTATTGGATTGGGATTTTGGTTTGTACAAGCCCGGGTAAATTGGGCTTATTACAGCTGCCCCTCTTTGCTTGTTGTCGTGTAACGGGAACAGAGCAAAGACTAAAAGCCCAATTGTGCCCGGTCGATCGAATGACTCCGCCTATAAGGGCAAAATCTTATATATATCTGCTTTATGTAAAGAGATTTGTTTTCTAGTAAAGTTGTTCTAATAGAATTGAACCAAGAATCAACGTCGAATGTTGGTTTTTTAGCTGAAATAAATTTACTCAATTAGAGTCTTTTAATGGTCCTTAATGCACGTGATATTGTGTAATGCAAATGCATGAAGTGAACGCAAAAAGAGACGTTGATTCTTGGTTCAATTCTATTAGAACAACTTTACTAGAAAACAAATCGTTCAGGGGGATACATTTCCCTATGGCTGCACGGAGATGAAAATCTCACGAAGACATAGGTACGGATGTATCCCGGAAGCGGTCCACTACGCTGCACGGAGGTGAAAACCTCACGAAGGACTAGTAATAACTCTCGTTATACCTACCCATATTATTCACCTCATTTTTCCTCTTCCTCGAGACTTTTGAAGTATTGTCTTGGGAGTTCCACTCTTGCCCATTCCGTTTGCAACGATCTTCAAATTGTTTTGAAAACAATGAATCCTCAAATTTGACAATGCCCATATTGATAAACCTTTCGACCAGCTTTCTAAAGGCAGTGCAATTTTCTATAGAATGCCCCGTAATTCCCACATGATAGTCACGCGTTTTAATTAAGCCCATTTTATTTTGGCCCGAATATTGCTATTTTTGTTCATTTCAGCCTTCATTACTGCGCACCGTTTTGGGGAAGCGAATAATTTCCATTTTGGCCCCCCAAGTAATGCACGTGTGGCAGACTGGTCCTCCGTCGTGTTTTAATTTCATTTATTGATTATTTTTTCTTTTTTTTTGTAATTCGTTTTTTTTAAATTTCCTTTATTTTATCATTATTATTATATTATTTATTTTCATTTATTGTGTCTATATTTATACACATATAGTATATATATATATATTTTAAAAACTTTTATAAATACATGCATATATTTTTTGTACGTACAAACATTTTTTATATAGATATACTTTTATATTTTAGTTTTTTCTTTTCTTTTCTACTTTTGTAAATATATCTTCACGTATGTTTCCACATATTTTATATTATTCTTCATGTTTTCTTACAAATATATTTATACATATATATATATATAAACATACACGTACATATTTTACATTATTCTTCATGTTTTCTTAGAAATATATTTATACATATATATATATATAAACATACACGTACATATTTTACATTTTCTTTTCATACCTTTTTGTATACATGTGTATATATATATATAGGCATTGGCATTTTATACCATACATACATACATCTTTTATATTTCACAGTCCACACATATGCCTGCATTTTCTATAGTATATATATATATATGTTCTTAGAATTATTATAGGTTTTGTTGTTATTCTATCGAGTGTATTTCACGTTTTCATATATGTATACTTGTATATGCCTGTTTTAATATATGCATATATATGTTTTCAAATTTTATTTATGTTTCATACTTATATTTTGATAATACATATATTCATGCATATTTTAAATTGAAGTGCATATTGTACATTTTTTTTAAATATACTTTTTGAGAAATATATTTTGGTTTATCAAAATCATCATATTTCATAAATTTTTGAGATATTTGGCATTCATGATTCTTGAGAAAGATCGTGTCCTAACTTACTGGATCGCGATTATTTTTCACGACCCAGATGAAGTAAAAAGGAGATAGAAGAGACATCCCTTTTGAAGAGTTCGTGAGATGATCCGCGCGTTCTGGCCGAATGGGATATTTTCGCTATTAGTCCCTCTTTTTTGCAACGCGTTTTAATTAAGCCGTCATTCGATCCTCTTCTTCATTCAAGCATTAAGATAAATCTCACGAACGAATTTCTTTGTGAAATAGGCTCACGTCTGAATATTATTATTTTAATGAATACATTATTGCAATCATCTTTGAGCAAATATTCGTTTTTCACTACTTTTTTTCTCTATTCTCGATCCCCTTTTACACTGAATCCCCCCATCGGTTTTTATAACCGAAAACAAAGAAAAAATAAAAACTGTTGCCTCTTTTTGCTCTGCTAGGGTTTGGAACCCTAGCGTCCTCGCGCCACCTCTCCAGCGATTCGGTCGATTCGAATTCCGCTCACTAAGACCGGGCACAATTGGGCTTTTAGTATTTGCTCTGTTCCCGTTACATGACAACAAGCAAAGAGGGGTAGCTGTAATAAGCCCAATTTACCCGGGCTTGTACAAACCAAAGTCCCAATCCAATAGCCCAAATATTAACTGAGCATTTATTCAGGAATCCACTAGGGTTTGGTATAGCTCTACCTAGGGCAAGTTCCTAAAGCTCACTATATGAGGCTTAGTTTCTAGAGTAAAGGTACCCGAACCAGCAGATTCCTCGATCGAATGGTGCAGTGAAAACTCTACCGGGGCAATGCCACTCTTTTCAGTTTATCACGATTTTTTCATTGAAGTTGAAATTCTTTCTCTTCGAGTTTTGACTAAGCTGAAGTAGGATAAAGATCCAATCCCGACACGATTAGTTGAACGGGTACCCGAACCAGCAGATTCCTTGATCCTCACCCATTATAGGCTCATGTGGATCGAGTTCAGTGAATGTCTTATCATTTTAATTCATTCATGAAATAAAAAAGTTTCCTTTTAAAATCTTTTCAAGTTTTCGACACCAAGGCATAAATAAAATCAATTTGGTACCAATTTTGGGCGTTACGAGGGTGCTAATCGTTCACCGGCTCTCGAATAATCTTCGTCAGCTTGAGTCTTCAGGCAACAGAGCAATGGTTGCGTAGTCTTCCATTAAACTATTATCTTTCTCTTGTTGTGTTTTCTCGGAACATATTCGGTCAACCGTATTATTTTCCACTTTATCAAGAAACCTATTTCCTTATGACAAGCTCTCTATTTAACAACCGAACGTGAATCAACACCTCTTTTTATGATGAAAATGCAATGCAATCATGATGTCATGCAATCAAAACAAAATAAACCCAAGTCAGTATCATACCAAAAAGATATAATCCAATACAAACATGAAATAGCAATAGCATTTATTCAGGAATCCACTAGGGTTTGGTATAGCTCTACCTAAGGCAAGTTCCTAAAGCTCACTATATGAGGCTTAGTTTCTAGAGTAAGGGTACCCGAACCAGCAGATTCCTCGATCAAACCCTAGTAGCCGCCGCAGCAATTTCACTTTTGCACGCCGCCGTGAATGTCGCCACATGACCCTCCGTGCACGTGCGCCTCTTCCACGACTCCCGTACCTGCGAGAAAAAATGGAACCAACACCAGAGTAGAGGCAACAATAACAGAAATAATGATTTTCTTTGTATTTTTGCGGGATTTTGATTTGTTTATTGAATGTCTTATCATTTTAATTCATTCATGAAATAAAAAAGTTTCCTTTTAAAATCTTTTCAAGTTTTCGACACCAAGGCATAAATAAAATCAATTTGGTACCAATTTTGGGCGTTACGAGGGTGCTAATCCTTCCTCGTACGTAACTGACTCCCGAACCTGTTTTCTCAAAATTCGCAGACCAAAATTATTTTTAAGGTGCGCCGATCACACCTTAATAAAGGAAAAGGAGAATAAAGCACTTTTGAAGTTAACCTGGAATCCAACCAACCAACCCAACACCGATACGGCACTCGAGCAAAGACAAAAGATATGGATCAGAGATTAGAAAAGCTCGAACAGTACCAGAAGGAGATACAAGACCGGCTTCAGCTACAAATGCAGGAACGGTTAGACAAGATGAAACAAGAGATGTCTGAGAAGATGCGAGAATCCCAAGAAGATATAGAGAAAAAAAGCAGTGAAAAACTTGTTTTTTAAAGGTGATTTCCTTTCCGTCATTGACAGTGTCTATCGTTTTACGGATGTTTTTCATTTTCTTTAGTCCCAATCCAATAGCCCAAATATTAACCCTAATTACAAGCCCAAAATACTAACAGCCCAACAAGCCCAAAACTTAACAAATTTTCAGCCAAATCAAAAATCAAAAACCCTAGTAGCCGCCGCAGCAATTTCACCTTTGCATGCCACCGTGAATGTCGCCACACGACCGTACGGGAGTTGTGGAAGAGGCACACGTGCACGGAGGGTCGTGTGGCGACATTCACGGCGGCGTGCAAAGGTGAAATTGCTGCGGCTACTAGGGTTTTTGATTTTGATTTGATGAAAATTTGTTAAGTTTTGGGCTTGTTAAACAAGTAGTATTTTGGGCTTGTAATTAGGTTAATATTTGGGCTATTGGATTGGGACTTTGGTTTGTACAAGCCCGGGTAAATTGGGCATACATTATTGCAATCATCTTTGAGCAAATGTTCTTTTAGTCTTTACGTTTTCGTCGTTCTTTTTGATTTTTTCTGCTAAACCATTCATTCGTTCATTCATATTATTCATTCATTCTTTTGTATATTCTTTGGTACCCACTATGGGTCCCCAAATATCAATGACATGAGTGACGCTGCTACAGACCAATCCCGCAAAAATACAAAGAAAATCATTATTTCTGTTATTGTTGCCTCTACTCTGGTGTTGGTTCCGCTTTTTCTCGCAGGTACGGGAGTCGTGGAAGAGGCGCACGTGCACGGAGGGTCGTGTGGCGACATTCACGGTGGCGTGAAAGGTGAAATTGCTACGGCGGCTACTAGGGTTTTTGATTTGGCTGAAAATTTGTTAAGTTTTGGGCTTGTTGGAACCCTAGCGTCCTCGCGCCACCTCTCCAGCGATTTGGTCAGTCCGAATTCCGGCACCGATTCCGACCCCAACTCAGGTATGTTTTCTTTTTCTTTTTCTTTGTTATTTTAAATGAAATAAAATGAAAAGTAAAAGAAAATGAAAAATATCCGTAAAACGATAGACACTGTCAATGACGAAAAGGAAATCACCTTTAAAAAACAAGTTTTTCACTGCTTTTTTTTCATTTGAAATTTGTGAATTTATTGCAAAACAAATGCTTGGCTTTCTAAATTCATCGAAAAATAATCGCGATCCAGTAAGTTAGGACACGATCTTTCTCAAGAATCATGAATGCCAAATATCTCAAAAATTTATGAAATATGATGATTTTGATAAACCAAAATATATTTCCCAAAAAGTATATTTAAAAAAAATGTACAATATGCACTTCAATTTAAAATATGCATGAATATATGTATTATCAAAATATAAGTATGAAACATAAATAAAATTTGAAAACATATATATGCATATATTAAAACAGGCATATACAAGTATACATATATGAAAACGTGAAATACACTCGATAGAACAACAACAAAAACCTATAATAATTCTAAGAACATATATATATATATACTATAGAAAATGCAGGCATATGTGTGGAATGTGAAATATAAAAGATGTATGTATGTATGCTATAAAATGCCAATGCATATATATATATATATATATACACATGTATTCAAAAGGTATGAAAAGAAAATGTAAAATATATACGTGTATGTTTATATATATATATGTATGTATAAATATATTTGTAAGAAAACATGAAGAATAATGTAAAATATATACGTGTATGTTTATATATATATATGTATAAATATATTTGTAAGAAAACATGAAGAATAATATAAAATATGTGGAAACATACGTGAAGATATATTTACAAAAGTAGAAAAGAAAAGAAAAACTAAAATATAAAAGTATATCTATATAAAAATGTTTATGCATACAAAAATATATGCATGTATTTATAAAAGTTTAAAAAAATATATATATATATATACTATATGTGTATAAATATAGACACAATAAATGAAAATAAATAATATAATAATAATGATAAAATAAAGGAAATTTAAAAAACGAATTACAAAAAAAAGAAAAAAATAATCAATAAATGAAATTAAAACACGACGGAGGACGATCGAAGATGGCGGATTTTACCTCCCTGTGGTTACAATGGAGTACATTGAAGCCAGCAATTCTACTTCCCTGGACAGCAGCGGAATAGATTGAAGATTTCAGATCTTGTCTCCCTAAGCAGTAGTGGAGCAGATCGAAGATGGCGGATTTTACCTCCATGAGGTTACAGTGAAGTACATTGAAACCAGTAATTCTATCTCCCTGGGCAGCAGTGGAATAGATTGAAGATTACAGATCTTATCTCCCTAAGCATGAGTGGAGAAGATCAAAGATGGCAGATTTTACCTCCCTGAGGTTGCAGTGGAGTACATTGAAGCCAGTAATTCTATCTTCCTGGGCAGCAGTGGAATAGATTGAATATTTCAGATCTTGTCTCCCTAAGCAGTAGTGGGGCAGATCAAAGATGGTGAATTTTACCTCCCTGTGGTTACAGTGGAGTACATTGAAGCCAGTAATTCTACTTCCCTAGGCAACAGTAGGAATAGATTGAAGATTACAGATCTTATCTCCCTAAGCAGTAGTGGAGCAGATCAAAGATGGCAGATTTTACCTCCCTGAGGTTGCAGTGGAGTATATTGAAGCCAATAATTCTATCTCCCTGGTCGGCAGTGGAATAGATCGAGAAAACAGATCTTGTCTTCATGTATTGGCGTGAAGTAGATCAAAGATAGCAGATCTTGTCTTCCCATACTGGTGGTGAAGTAGATCGAAGAAAACTGATCTTGTCTTCCCATACTGTGTGGTGAAGTAGATCGAAGATACAAGTCTTATCTCCCTGAAGTTGCAGTGGAGCAGACAGAAGTAACTGATCCTATCTCCTTGGAGTTATAATGGAGTGGATTAAAATCACAGATCTCATCTCTTTGAAATTGCAGTAGAGTAGATCGCATCCGATTTATCTTTAAGTCGTAGCAGAACAAGTTGAAGCTATAAGTATTATCTCCCTAAAGTTGCAGTGGAGCAGATTAAAGATAGCAAATTTTGTTCTTTCGAGAAGCTACAACATATGAATCCTATCTCCCCGAAATTGCAATGGGGTAGATCGAAGCACCAGTTCCTATACCTCTGAAGATGCAGTAGGAGGGAATGTGGTTACTTGAAGAAGAAGAAAAGCACTGAAGAAGGTGAGGCTCAGTAAGACCGGGCACAATTGGGCTTTTAGTCTTTGCTCTGTTCCCGTTAGACGACAACAAGCAAAGAGGGGCAGCTGTAATAAGCCCAATTTACCCGGGCTTGTACAAACCAAAGTCCCAATCCAATAGCCCAAATATTAACCCTAATTACAAGCCCAAAATACTAACAGCACAACAAGCCCAAAACTTAACAAATTTTCAGCCAAATCAAAAATCAAAAACCCAAGTAGCTGCCGCAGCAATTTCACCTTTGCACGCCGCCGTGAATGTCACCACACGACCCTCCGTGCACGTGCGCCTCTTCCATGACTCCCGTACCTGCGAGAAAAAGCAGAACCAACACCAGAGTAGAGGCAACAATAACAGAAATAATCATTTTCTTTGTATTTTTGCGGGATTTTGATTTGTTTATTTTTTCTTTGTTTTCGGTTATAAAAACTGATGGGGGGATTCAGTGTAAAAGGGGATCGAGAATAGAGAAAAAAAAGCAGTGAAAAACTTGTTTTTTAAAGGTGATTTCCTTTTCGTCATTGACAGTGTCTGTCGTTTTACGGATGTTTTTCATTTTCTTTTACTTTTCATTTTGTTTCATTTAAAATAACAAAGAAAAAGAAAACTTACTTGAGTTGGGGTCGAAATCGGTGCTTTAAATTGGACCGAATCGAATCATTGGAGAGGTGGCGCGAGGACGCTAGGGTTCCAAACCCTAGCAGAGCAAAAAGAGGCAATGATTTTTTTTACTATTTTTATGATGAAAATGTTTTTTTGAAATATTTTTCATTTAAATCTTGATTTGAAAACAGCGCCGTTTTGGGGCTATGATCCATACGGTGACCGGGCAGAAGGGAGGATCCGCGTTCGGCCAAATGGGATATTTTCGCTATTAGTCCTCTTTTTTGCAACGCGTTTAATTAAGCCTATTTTATTTTGGCCCGAATATTGCTATTTTGTTCATTTCACCCTCATTCTGCGCTTTGCGTTTTGGGGAAGCGGATAATTTCCATTTTGGCCCCCAAGTAATGCGCGTGTGGCGATCGGGTCCTCCGTCGTGTTTTAATTTCATTTATTGATTATTTTTTCTTTTTTTGTAATTCGTTTTTAAATTTCCTTTATTTTATCATTATTATATTATTATTTATTTTCATTTATTGTGTCTATATTTATACACATATAGTATATATATATATATATATTTTTAAAAACTTTTATAAATACATGCATATATTTGTTGTATGCATACAAACATTTTTTATATAGATATACTTTTATATTTTAGTTTTTCTTTTCTTTTCTACTTTTGTAAATATATCTTCACGTATGTTTCCACATATTTTATATTATTCTTCATGTTTTCTTACAAATATATTTATACATATATATATAAACATACACGTACATATTTTACATTTTCTTTTCATACCTTTTGTATACATGTGTATATATATATATATATGCATTGGCATTTTATAGCATACATACATACATCTTTTATATTTCACAGTCCACACATATGCCTGCATTTTCTATAGTATATATATATATGTTCTTAGAATTATTATAGGTTTTTGTTGTTGTTCTATCGAGTGTATTTCACGTTTTCATATATGTATACTTGTATATGCCTGTTTTAATATATGCATATATATGTTTTCAAATTTTATTTATGTTTCATACTTATATTTTGATAATACATATATTCATGCATATTTTAAATTGAAGTGCATGTTGTACATTTTTTTAAATATACTTTTTGGGAAATATATTTTGGTTTATCAAAATCATCATATTTCATAAATTTTTGAGATATTTGGCATTCATGATTCTTGAGAAAGATCGTGTCCTAACTTACTGGATCGCGATTATTTTTCGATGAATTTAGAAAGCCAAGCATTTGTTTTGCAATAAATTCACAAATTTCAAATGAAGCTTATTCTCGGGGATTCAAAATGTTGGGTCCTAACTTACTGGTCCTGATATTTTTTGACTTCTCGAAATAAGAATTTTCAAAAGCAAAAGGCAATATTCTGGTATTTTGAAGATTTAAAAACATTGTGCCCTAACTCACTGGGTGTGGTGTTTTATTTCTTTGAAATAAGAATGTCTTATCATTTTAATTCATTCATGAAATAAAAAAGTTTCCTTTTAAAATCTTTTTAAGTTTTCGACACCAAGGCATAAATAAAATCAATTTGGTACCAATTTTGGGCATTACGAGGGTGCTAATCCTTCCTCGTGCGTAACTGACTCCCGAACCTATTTTCTCAAAATTCGCAGACCAAAATTATTTTTAAGGTGCGCCGATCACACCTTAATAAAGGATCGGTGGCGACTCCAATTTTTGTTTTTTAAGTCGACAACCAAAATTTTTGTTTTAAAAAAACAGTTTCGACAGCTTGGCGACTCCACTGGGGACTTTAGAGAGTCGAGCCATAAACTGATTATGTTTGTCTTTGTGTCAGAAATTAAAAGTTTTTTAAAAAAAATTCATGAGTTCCCTTCATACTCATTGATTTTTTTCCCATCATGGTGTTAGCAACTTTGTATTTGCATTTACATTTTGCATTACATGGTCAGTTTTACCCTTTAAGTGGGAGCGAGAAACTAGTCCTTCGTGAGGTCTTCACCTCCGTGCAAGGTAGTGGACCGCTTCCAGGATACATCCGTACCTATGTCTTCGTGAGATTTTCATCTCCGTGCACCCATAGGGAAATGTATCCCCCTGAACTGAACTCGATCCACATGAGCCTATAATGGGTGAGGATCGAGGAATCTGCTAGTTCGGGTACCCTTACTCTAGAAACTAAGCCTCATATAGTGAGCTTTAGGAACTTGCCCTAGGTAGAGCTATACCAAACCCTAGTGGATTCCTGAATAAATGCTCTTGCTATTTCATGTTTGTATTGGATTATATCTTTTTGGTGTGATACTGACTTGGGTTTATTTTGTTTTGATTGCATGACATCATGATTGCATTACATTTTCATCATAAAAAGAGGTGTTGATTCATGTTCGGTTGTTAAATAGAGAGCTTGTCATAAGGAAATGGGTTTCTTGATAAAGTGGAAAATAATACGGTTGCCCGAATATGTTCCGAGAAAACACAACAAGAGAAAGATAATAGTTTAATGGAAGACTACACAACCATTGCTCCATTGCCCGAAGACTCAAGCTGACGAAGATTATTCAAGAGCCGATGAACTTTTTTTAAAAGGGAAGCCAACGAGCATCACGACGATAAAGGAGCAATGAGTCACGACCCGGATCAAGTAAAAAGGAGATAGAAGAGACATCCCTTTTGAAGAGCTCGTGAGATTTATCTTAATGCTTGAATGAAGAAGAGGATCGAATGACTCTGCCTATAAGGGCAAAATCGTATATATATCTGCTTTATGTAAAGAGATTTGTTTTCTAGTAAAGTTGTTCTAATAGAATTGAACCAAGAATCAACGTCTCTTTTTGCATTCACTTCATGCATTTGCATTACACAATATCACGTGCATTAAGGACCATTAAAAGACCCTAATTGAGTAAATTTATTTCAGTTAAAAAACCAACATTCCTACGGTACCCGAACAGAAACTAAAGGAATGGACCAAAGGTTAGAGAGCTTAGGGCTGATGCAAATACAGATGCTAGAGCAATTGGCCAAATTTCAATAAGATATGAAGGATCAGATGCTAGAAATCGAAAGAAATTTGATGAGCCAGTTAACCCAGTTATTGGATATGAGGTTAGGAAAAGGAAAAAACCCAGTGGTCCACTTTGGGAATGATAATGAAGTCCCTGCATATCTTCCAAGCTTTACCCCAACAAACATCCAAGCACAACCAAACTCATATCCACAAAGGGTAACTGTTAACATTCGACCACAGTACCAGACCAATACCACGACACCGGTAAACTTCGCGACAGGCTCAGGTTCCAATCTTAGGGGCAATCTAACTAATCATGTTGTCCTCGATGATCTAGCAGAAACAAAACAGGCGAAAGTAGAGTTTTCAAAATAATTTGAAGATCGTTGCAAACGGAATGGGCAAGAGTGGAACTCCCAAGACAATACTTCAAAAGTCTCGAAGAAGAGGAAAAATGAGGTGAATAATATGGGTAGGTATAACGAGAGTTATTCAAAGCCGATTACTGTAAACCAGCCAAAGACGATTACTATTGGCCATCAGATCCCCCCAAGACAAGAATCTGGCACAAAGCAAAACATTAAGAAGTCTCAATTTGCACCAATCCCAATGTCGTACCAGGAGCTGTATTAAAGTTTATTTGACGCACATGTTGTCTCCCCTTTCTACTTGAAGCCTTTACAACCTCCGTACCCCAAATGGTACGACACAAATGCGCAATGTGACTATCATGCGGGAATTACGGGGCATTCTATAGAAAATTGCACTGCCTTTAGAAAGCTGGTCGAAAGGTTTATCAATATGGGCATTGTCAAATTTGAGGATTCATTTAGTACAGAAAACCCGCTACTCAATCATACAGATAATGAAGGGACTGCGATGAATGAAGAAATGTTGGGAAACATACACATCAGTGTCGAACACGAAGAAACAACTGGAGAAGAGATCTTGTTAGATGCTCGCCCTTTATAAACCTGGGAATGTTCTAAATAGTTGGACTGCAGAGGAAACCCTGTAGTATTTAGAGTTTGTTAGAGTAATGTTTAGAACACACTTGTTGCTTTCAGCCTAGAAGCAATAAGAATTTCTTTGTGAAAGAGGCTCACGTCTGAATATTATTATTTTAATGAATACATTATTGCAATCATCTTTGAGCAAATGTTCTTTCAGTCTTTACGTTTTCGTCATTCTTTTTGATTTTTTCTGCTAAACCATTCATTCGCTCATTCATATTATTCATACATTCTTTTGTATATTCTTTAGTACCCACTATGGGTCCCCAAATATCAATGACATGAGTGATGCTGCTACAGACCCAGAATCTCCTTTTGAGTGAGACATGTGTTTAGAGGGATCTCACAACTTTGAAGATGACATGGATTGTAGCTTATTTCTGGACTTATTAAGGATGGTAGAGCAGGAAGGAAATTTTACCTCATGAGGAGACAATAGAAACTGTGACCTTAAGGCAACATGCATAATCGAAAAAAACAAAGCAAGACATTGTTAGGTTACTTCAAGCATTCAAAGATGCCTTCGCAAGGACATACCAGGATGTGCCCGGTTTAAGCGCTGTTATTGCAATCTGAACAACAACACGATATCAGAAATTTGCAGTATGTTCAAGGTGAATATCATGAATGGTGCAGTGAAAACTCTTCCGGGCCAATGCCACTCTTTTCAGTTTATCACGATTTTTTCATTGAAGTTGAAATTCTTTCTCTTCGAGTTTTGACTGAGCTGAAGTAGGATAAAGATCCAATCCCGACACGATTAGTTGAACTTAATTGAAGAAAAAGGCTAGAAACTATTCATCAGGGTCAGATGTACCAAGAAATGAATGATGCGAGCCTATAGCAAAAGGTTTGTCCCAGAGAATTCCACGATGGCAACCTAATGCTGAAGAAGATCCTCACTCTACAAAAAATATAACGGATGCCAAATTGGGAAAAACATTATGTTATAGAGAAGGTCTTTTCTAAAGGAGCTTTGATTTTGAGCGAGATGGATAATAAACACGCAAAGTCCTGTAAACTCGAGTTCGATCGGAAATACTCCGCTTAAAGAATGAGATGACCAAGGTGAAAACCCACAAAAGGTGCTTTGAGTCCAAAAAAATAAAAATCAAAAAAGAGAAAAAGAGAAAAATGGAGAGGCCAAGGTGAAAACCCGTAAAGGGCACCTTAAGACCAAAGGGGATTTGAGTTGAAAACCCGAAAAGGGCGGCTCAAATATTGATCGAAATGGGGCATGAGATTATCGGAGCAGCTCAAATACTGATCAGAGCGGGGCATACAGTGGTCTTGCTATACCTGAATCAGTAGGAAAGGGTAAGCGACATCTTGGGGCATCGACAAAGTACTATAGATCTCCTAAACACATGTTAAGCTTATAATGGTCTTTAGAAAGTTTGTACAGAGAAGTTCAAGCTACGATGTCTGGGGCACCTAATCCTTATACCATTTTTGCTATTCTTGGAACACTTCATTCATTGCCAAGATACGCATTTCTAAATCAATTTCTTTGTTATCCATCTTTATTATCCTTGATAATTTATTCATTTCGAGCTATGCTCAGAGCCAACTCTATTCTTATCCATGATATTTTTGCAAGTATGTGGCATTAGAATAATGATTAATAGACTAATAAAACTTTCACAAGGGAAGTTTTGCATATTACTCTAGAAGTTTCTGAATAATATAGGAACCTCAAACAGGACTATTGTTTAGAACGTACCAGGTTGGAAATCTGATAAAGAAGAGTCTAAATTAAGACTATCCCTTTGAATTTTCTTGTCTAAAGTATTAATTGAACAAAATGGCAAGATGTCGTGTTGGTGACAAAGCTTCAATGAACAAGCAAGCAATGATCACCGAGTAATTATTTGAAGAAGTTGTTCTTGGAGAAGATTTCTTCATTTGTGCATCAGCATTTGGTACAACACCCTGGGAATGGTGTAAGAGACCAAAAAGTTTCACATCCTGTATCCTTGAATTGTGGTAGCAGATGATTGAGAAAAGGCCGAATCTTTTTACTCTTGGGTTACAATAGGAGGAAGATGGTACATATTTTGCATCCCAATGGATCAAACTTGGAGGTTTACAGTGGGGGCAATCTAGTTAAGTGTTTTTCGGAGATGCTAGCTGAGCAAGAATGTGTTATAGCTCATTAGTGAGGAAACCTTAATAAACTTGGAGTAATAATAACTCAAATGTTAAAATATCATTTTCATGACATTCTGCATTCATGCAAACACCATTCACATCTGTCTAGTTAGGAGCATTTGATTCATTTTGATCATGTCATCCTAATCATTAGGCATAATTAGGTTCATTATACAGGTCATGTTCCCCAGAGAACAGCTCAGTGATGATAACAGATCTTGCTTTCCTGCATCAAAAGTGAAGCAGATCGAAGACACCAACCTCGCCTCCCTCGGAGACAGTGGAGCAGGTCGAAGATAGCAGATATTGCCTTCCTGCATAGACAGCGAAGCAGATCAAAGATGGCAGATTTTACCTCCCTGTGGTTACAATGGAGTACATTGAAGCCAGTAATTCTACTTCCCTGGGCAGCAGTGGAATAGATTGAAGATTTCAGATCTTATCTCCCTAAACAGTAGTGGAGCAGATCAAAGATGGCAGATTTTACCTCCCTGTGGTTACAGTGGAGTACATTGAAGCTAGCAATTCTACTTCCCTGGACAGCAGCGGAATAGATTAAAGATTTCAAATCTTGTCTCCCTAAACAATAGTGGAGCAGATCAAAGATGGCAGATTTTACCTCCCTGTGGTTACAGCGGAGTACATTGAAGCCAACAATTCTACTTCCACAGACAAAGCGGAATAGATTGAAGATTTGAGATCTTGTCTCCCTAGCGATAGTGGAGCGGATCGAAGATGGCGGATTTTACCTCCACGTGGTTACGATGGAGTACATTGAAGCCGACAATTCTACTTCCACAGACGGCGGCGGAATAGATTGAAGATTTCAGATCTTGTCTCCCTAGCGATAGTGGAGCGGATCGAAGATGGCGGATTTACCTCCACGAGGTTACAGTGGAGTACATTAAAGCCGATAATTCTATCTCCTGGCGTGATGGAATAGATTGAAGATTACTGATCTTATCTCCCTAAGCGATGAGTGGAGCGAGATCAAAGATGGCGATTTTACCTCCCTAAGGTTGCGATGGAGTACATTAAAGCCGATAATTCTATCTCCTTGGCGCGATGGAATAGATTGAAGATTACAGATCTTATCTCCTAGCGATGAGTGGAGCGGATCAAAGATGCCATATTTTACCTCCACGTGGTTACTGACGAGTACATTGAAGCCGACAATTCTACTTCCACGGACGCGGCGGAATAGATTGAAGATTTCAGATCTTGTCTCCTAAGCGATAGTGGAGCGGATCGAAGATGGCGGATTTTACCTCCCACGTGGTTACTGATGGAGTACATTGAAACCATAATTCTACTTCCACAGACAGCAGCAGAATAGATTGAAGATTTGAGATCTTGTCTCCCGAGCGATAGTGGAAGCGGATCGAAGATGGCGATTTTACCTCCACGAGGTTACTGATGGAGTACATTAAAGCCGATAATTCTATCTCCACAGGCAGCGATGGAATAGATTGAAGATTACGATCTTATCTCCTAAGCGATAGTGGAGCGAGATCAAAGATGGCGATTTTACCTCCACGAGGTTGCGATGGAGTACATTAAAGCTAGTAATTCTATCTCCACAGGCGCGATGGAATAGATTGAAGATTACGATCTTATCTCCCTAGCGATGAGTGGAGCGGATCAAAGATGGTGGATTTTACCTCCCGTGGTTACAGTGGAGTACATTGAAGCCGATAATTCTACTTCCACAGGCGCAGTGGAATAGATTGAAGATTTCAGATCTTGTCTCCCTAAGCAGTAGTGGGGCAGATCAAAGATGGTGAATTTTACCCCCCTGTGGTTACAGTGGAGTACATTGAAGCTAGTAATTCTACTTCCCTAGGCAACAGTAGGAATAGATTGAAGATTACAGATCTTATCTCCCTAAGCAGTAGTGGAGCAGATCAAAGATGGCAGATTTTACCTCCCTGAGGTTGCAGTGGAGTATATTGAAGCCAGTAATTCTATCTCCCTGGTCGGTAGTGGAATAGATCGAGAAAATAGATCTTGTCTTCATGTATTGGCGTGAAGTAGATCAAAGATAGCAGATCTTGTCTTCCCATACTGGTGTTGAAGTAGATAGAAGAAAACTGATCTTGTTTTCCCATACTGGTGGTGAAGTAGATCGAAGATACAAGTCTTATCTCCACGAAGTTGCGATGGAGCGCATGAAAATGGCGATCCTATCTCCTTGGAGTTATAATGGAGTGGATTAAAATCACAGATCTCATCTCTCTGAAATTGCAGTAGAGTAGATCGCATCCGATTTATCTTTAAGTCGTAGCAGAACAAGTTGAATCTATAAGTCTTATCTCCCTGAAGTTGCAGTGGAGCAGATTAAAGATAGCAAATTTTGTTCTTTCGAGAAGCTACAACATATGAATCCTATCTCCCCGAAATTGCAATGGGGTAGATTGAAGTACCAGTTCCTATACCTCTGAAGATGCAGTAGGAGGGAATGTGGTTACCTGAAGAAGAAGAAAAGCACTGAAGAAGGTGAGGCTCAGTAAGACCGGGCACAATTGGGCTTTTAGTCTTTGCTCTGTTCCCGTTAGACGATAACAAGCAAAGAGGGGCAGCTGTAATAAGCCCAATTTACCCGGGCTTGTACAAACCAAAGTCCCATTCCAATAGCCCAAATATTAACCCTAATTACAAGCCCAAAATACTAACAGCCCAACAAGCCCAAAACTTAACAAATTTTCAGCCAAATCAAAAAGCAAAAACCCTAGTAGCCGCCGCAGCAATTTCACCTTTGCATGCCGCCGTGAATGTCGCCACACGACCCTCCGTGCACGTGCGCCTCTTCCACGACTCCCGTACCTGCGAGAAAAAGCGGAACCAACACCAGAGTAGAGGCAACAATAACAGAAATAATGATTTTCTTTGTATTTTTGCGGGATTTTGATTTGTTTATTTTTTCTTTGTTTTCGGTTATAAAAACCGATGGGGGGATTCAGTGTAAAAGGGGATCGAGATGGAGAAAAAAAGCAGTGAAAAACTTGTTTTTTAAAGGTGATTTCCTTTCCGTCATTGACAGTGTCTATCGTTTTACGGATGTTTTTCATTTTCTTTTACTTTTCATTTTGTTTCATTTAAAATAACAAAGAAAAAGAAAAAGAAAAAGAAAACTTACCTGAGTTGGGGTCGAATCGGTCTTAAATTGGACCGAATCAATCATTGGAGAGGTGGCGAGGATGCTAGGGTTCCAAACCCTAGCGAGCAAAAAGAGGCAATGATTTTTTACTATTTTATGATGAAAATGTTTTTTTTGAAATATTTTTCATTTAAATACTTATTTGATAACGGCGCCGTTTAGGGGCTATGATCCATGTGGTGACCCGACCAAGGGAGGATCCGCTGCTCGCCGAATGGGATATTTTCGCTATTAGTCCTCTTTTTACAACGCGTTTTAATAACCCCATTTTATTTTGGCCCGAATATTCTTGTTTTTGTTCATTTCACCCTCATTCTGCAAGACCGTTTTGGGGAAGCGGATAATTTCCATTTGGCCCCCAAGTAATGCGCGTGTGGCGATGGTCCTCCGTCGTGTTTTAATTTCATTTATTGATTATTTTTTCTTTTTTTTGTAATTCGTTTTTAAATTTCCTTTATTTTATCATTATTATTATATTATTTATTTTCATTTATTTTGTCTATATTTATACACATATAGTATATATATATATATATATATTTTAAAACTTTTATAAATACATGCATATATTTTTTATGCATACAAACATTTTTATATAGATATACTTTTATATTTTAGTTTTTCTTTTCTTTTCTACTTTTGTAAATATATCTTCACGTATGTTTCCACATATTTTATATTATTCTTCATGTTTTCTTACAAATATATTTATACACACACATATATATATATATATATATATATATAAACATACATACATATTTTACATTTTCTTTTCATACCTTTTTGTATACATGTGTATATATATATATATATATATATATATATATATATATATATATATATGCATTGGCATTTTATAGCATACATACATACATCTTTTATATTTCACAGTCCACACATATGCATGCATTTTCTATAGTATATATATATATGTTGTAATTAGGGTTAATATTTGGGCTATTGGATTGGGACTTTGGTTTGTACAAGCCCGGGTAAATTGGGCTTATTACATCTATAATTTTATATTTTACATTGTTTTTACATATATTAACAATATTTTGTTAAATTTAGGTTCATTGCAACGATTATTTTTTAGTTACATGACTACCAACTGAGTATTTTTTTGTGTGGGGTTTAGCCGATTGTACTCCTCTGTTCGATCACTTCCTGCGCTGATCTTCTTTTCGCCGCTGTTGCTATTCAAGTGCTGTAAGTATTGCAGATTATCGGTAAGTTGCGATGCACCTCACTTTTCGTTTTAATCGGTTCCTTTCCAATCTTTATCTTTAAGCTGAATACCCCTCCTGGCCACTATTATGGCCTAGTTTACTTTATGAAAGTCATTGTTGTGGTGCAGATTATCGTTGCAGTGTGTGATCATTTTTGGGTTAGCGGTTTGGAACAGTAGGGTTGGTCTCATACAAGTAAGGTAAAGATAGTGATTTTTGGGTTGTGTCTTGTAAAAGAGGGTGTCTCACCCTAACGGTTAAAGGACTGATGTTGGATTATGTTGAATCTAGGTTGGGTACGTGGAGGTTGCGCTCTTCTTGTAATCAGGTGTGTAATCACACTCTCTTTCAACTACAAATTGGCAAAAGCCGAAAAGCCAAAAAAGACGGCGCTGAGACCGTAAGGGCGTGCGAATGCTCGAATGGTCAACTGAGGCCACGAAACCCGATGTGAGACTATAAAGGCCCCCATGAGCATTATCATGAGCTTAGGCCGAAATAGGATAAAACTACCGAAATACCCTCGATGGGTAAAATTATCGAAATACCCTCGATGGGTAAAATTATCGAAATACCCTTGATGGGTAAAATTATCGAAATACCCCCGATAGGTAAAATGATCGAAATACCCTCGATGGGTAAAATTACTGAAATACCCTTATAAGATAAAATGACCATTATACCCCTAGGAGATGAAATGACTGTTATAGCCTTATGCTATGTCTGACCGTTTTGCTTTATGATATTTATATGACTGTTACTGAGTATGACATATTGCATACATGTATGATCTATGACATGACATACTGCATGGGGTTGGGAATCTGATATAGGGGAAGTATCTTTGTCTTGGTGGCTTTGCCACAAATCTCATTCTTGGTAGCTTTCTTTGCGTTACTATTCTTGGCGACTTTCTTTGCAGTATTGGTGTGTTGGCTGGGTGGGTAGATTTTATCCCCACATGGTGTGTTGGTGGTACGGAGTGGTGTGTTGGCTAGATTGGGATGGGTTGTATTACTGCATTTGCACTGTTACTGTATTGGGCTAAGGCCCACACTCTGTTACTATGTTGGGCTATGGCCCACACACTACTACTGTATAGGGATCATGCCCAGACTGATTCTGCATGTTGTATGCTGATTGTTTGGTAGAGGATTACAGACTGAGTTTTCGTAAACTCACCCTCTCTTCTAATTGTGCAGGTAATCCTCTGCCATAGGCAGTCCGGTGCTGCGAGGGACTCGGAGGTGGCCACACCATCACTGCTGTTCACTTTAGCTTTTATTTTTATTCTAATTAATAAGTTGGATTTTGTTTTTGTAATAAGGCCTTTTATTTAGTTTTAAATTTTAATTTTGTTTTTACTTTCATATTTTTATATTGCTAGTTATTTGAAAACGAATTTTCAAAATAATTACTGTTTTCAAAGACACGAGCTTTAAACGTTAGAATTTTCAAAATGCTTCCGCACTTTAAATCAACTTAGTATAACAAAAAACAGTTAACAAGGCAGGCATATGAATAAGTGCTCTGTTTGATATTAATAAGAGGTTTCCAAAAATAATAAACAAGTTTGTCAACAAGCCAAATTTTTGAGAGACACTTCAATGTGACACACCAGATACGGCCATAACGTCTAGGCCGGGTTTGGGGTGTTACATAATGCATTTTCAAACATCTATTCCACATATCCTTGGATAGTACTAGGACAAACATGTACAAGCAATACGAAGAATTACAACAAAATGAACTTTCCTTGTAACCAAACCCCGAAGCACTATCGGAACCAAGACCGGAGTGGCTTTTTTATTCTCATATAAGAAACAAAGAATTCTCTCCATAGCATTGGCTTCTCTTAGAAAGTCAATCTCATATCCAATTTTGACAACACAAATGATAAATAATTAATGACATGCAGAAGAACAAAGAAATCAAAATCCGAGTGGTACGATACTCTCAATTTATATAATCTGGAAAATACATAAAAGAAGGATAGATGTGTTTTGCAAGGAACAACAGTGTGAATACAAATACCTATTTTTCCATTTCCTTAGTAATGGAAAACAGATCAAATTTGATATTAGTCTTTTGAATGTACAGTACAAACGCTTGCAAGTTACGAATGTCAATCATCATAAGATCCTGGATTCCTAAATGTTGCACCTGCCATAAATTTGAATGGTCAAAATCACATAGACATATGAGGCTTTAAAATCATCTTCAAGGGGACTTACCTTAACAACAACATCGTTCTTATCACCTCTCAATCTTGTTTGATGAACCTAATTCAGATACGAACACATGTTAAGGTATATCCACTCGGTTTTTGTAAGCATTATTCTATTTCTGGAACCTGAGAACCCTGCAAAACTATTAAAAATTATGGTAGCATTAAAACAAAAAATGTGCCATATCCTACTGTATGTTGGAAGCATAAAGCTTGTTTAATAAAAATGTTCAAACTTCAAAGATTTTATATGTTTAAATACATAAACCTATACCCTTCCCAACATATGCTCATATAAACTTACACCCTTCCCAGCAGGCTCATATAAACCTATACCCTTCCCAGCATGCTCATATAAAACTTCAATCCAAGTAAAGAAATGAAAAAGTAATACCTATGCGATCGATGCCGAACCCAGAGGATTTACATCAAAATTCTCAAAAATTTCACCCATGCTTCGACCAAACTCCTTCTCTAAAACAAGTTCAACAACATCAAATGGTATATTTACCAATAAAAGTATTTAGTACCAAAGTGAAAAGGAAAATATCAATAAGTAAAACATGATTTCAAAAGGAACATAAATAAATTTGAACATACAGGTAAAATTTAGTCTTTAATTGAGTTGAAAGAACATAAAAAGAAAATGTTGTGCAGTTTGCCAATAGCTAAGAACAGTAAAATCAACAAAAGGAGCAATCAATAAGAATCAAACAGTACAAAAAAAGTAAAAACAGACAAACCAATTTAAATTTGAACCGAAAAAACACAAAAGTAAAGACTGTAATTTGCAAAGAGCTAAGAACAACAAAATCAACAAAAGGGGCAATCAATAAGAATCAAATAGTACAGAAAAAGTAAAAACAAACAAACCCATTTTAATTGAACTGAAAAAACACAAAAGCAAAGACCGTAGTTTAAAGAACTAAGAATATCTAAATCAATCAATAAGAATTAAATAATAAAGAAACTAAAAAAAACAAAAAACAAACTCATGTTGTTTATCCCACATTACTTATTGCTTTTGTGGATCCTTCACAAAACTCACTCAAAGTTGAAACACCTATCATTTCAACAATTACCCAACAATGTAAAACTATCAAATTAACAACAAAAAGAATAATAAAAAAATAAGAAGATAAAGACGGGAACTTATAGCCCGTATAAATATCAACTGTTCGAACCCAGAATTGAAATGAACGATGCCAAGGTCTTAAATGAAGAGAAACCTTGTCTTGAATCACTTTGAAATCAAAACCAGACGCTAATGTGTTCTTCAATTGAGTTTGGATTTTTTTTCCTTGCTGAAGATTTTTCCCTTAATTGGGAAATTTCTACGATCTCGATTCCTACGAGGAAAAGATTGTAAAAATTGGTGAGGGGCAATGGTGTTTAGGGCTTTATAAATGGAAAAGGTAATGAACGTAAAGGCTGTAGTTGAAACAGCAGAAAGGATGACCATGAAAAATAAGGGTAAAAATGAAAAAAAAAAAGTAATCTCTCAGCATTCCTACCGTACTCTAAATGGCAATTTAAAGGGTGGGGCAAAGAATGCTATTTATCCTCTATTCAGTGATGAGCAGGAATAGAAAACTAAATAGCAAGGCCTGTAATACACGTTCCATTGAATCAAACAAGGGTTTGTGGTGGGGCCATAGAATTGAGTTGTAATTGCTATACCATTACATTGAACCGTTGATAGTGTTATGAAAAAGTATGAATGGTTAATTTTTAACTTTTTTTTATCGAATAAAGGTTAAAATGTTTTTTTAGAAATAATAGTAAAAAGTAAAATATTAATTAAGTTATATGATCTTTAAATAATTTAATACAATTATATGTAAATATAAAATTTAAATACTTTTAAGGAATGAAAATACGAATTATTATTCCATACATTCTAGTGGAGTAAAAATTTCTATAAGCAGATCTTGGTTGATAACACTTGTTTTTAGAGTGTATTAAAATAATAATAATAAAATAATTAAAAAAGACACTTGACATCTTCCTAGACTCGTTTGTGGAGTTTTTCTACTCTAGTGGCAGTTGGATAAAATAATTAGCCTTAATATAAATTATTTGTAAAACTAATAATATATATAAATTTTAAAAAAATTAAATATAATAAATAATATTTAAATAATCTAATATGATGATATAAAAATATAAATTAATTTAGTTTTATATATCTTTTAAATAGTTAATATAAATAAGGATATTTTAATAATTTTTACTCTCACACACAAAAGAAAAAAAAATCTAAATCTTAGCTTTTTATATATATTTTAAATAGTTAATATAAATAAGAGTACAATGACACTGCATACCTCAAACAATCTTCGGAAGGACGTAACCTTTCATCCAGAACTCTCTGTATGTTCTAACAAATACTCAACTCTAATCGGATCATCACTCACTTTTACCACGAAACTCTTCGGCTTCGTATCTTCAAAATTTATCATTAGAAATCTTGTTAATATTTTGTAGTATAGGCCTTTGAGGATGAGGGGGTGGAGGTTGTTAAGCCACAGAGTTGGTTCGCATAAATTTCGTGAACCATTAACCTATTAAACCAAAAAAGACATTTTTACTTCATTTTCAGACATTTGCAGAATCAGTAGACTACGACTTACTTCTTATTCGAAAGTCGAAACATTGTTATTTACTTCATCAGTGTCAGCACGATCAGACTTTGCCGACTCCATCAAATCTATAAAAAAAACAGGGGTTAGATCAAATCAAATTACATCACACTATCACAGGTTTATGTGGCATGTAATTTCTAGACTCCATCATGCTACGTTCAGTCCAAGAATCGACTAAACCATAGCTTTGATACCACTAAATGTAAAACCTCTAACTCGTCTTCGTCGTCAAATTAGGGTTACAAAGTATTACGGCACACATAGAATCAACTATCATCATAAAACTATTCAATTATTAATTTAAATATCAATATTCAATCCATTCATTAAATATAGCATATATACAAATTACAAGCCTTATTTTGAGCTTATGGGACCTTAAAAATAGTCTGGAAACAATTAAGGACTAATTTGAAACAAAACAAAAAAATGTAAAAATTTTGGAAACAGAGTTCACATGGCAGTGTCGCAAACCGTGTGTCCGCTCATTTGCAAATCGAAATAGGATCACACGGTTGTGTCTTCAAATCGTGTAACAACCTGTGACCATGTGGGACAAACCTACACCAAAATTAACTAGTCCACACGGTTGTGTGATAGCTCGTGTCTCAGGTCGTGTGCACCTAAAATAGCTTTCAAAATAAGGCAAACCAATTGCAATTCTTAGGTACCAAGCCAAACCAAAATCAACCATTAACATGCCTTCAAAAACACATCCAAACAAGCTTAAAAACATACCAAAACATTCAACACTACACCAATACAGGCTTTTAGCGGCGCTTTTTTAGGAGCGCCGCTAAAAGAATTTGCGACGCTTTGAGAAGCGCCGGAAAAAACGCTGCTAAAGAACACGTCGCTAACTTTAGTGGTGTTTTTAGAAAAAAACGCCGCTAAAGACCAAGACCTTTAGCGGCACTTTTCCCACAAACGCCGCTAAAGACCAAGACCTTTAGCGGCGCTTTCCCACAAACGCCGCTAAAGACCAGGACCTTTAGCGGCGCTTTTCACATAAACGCCACTAAAGACCAGGACCTTTAGCGGCGCTTTTCCCACAAACGCCGTTAAAGACCAGGACCTTTAGCGGCGCTTTTCCCACAAACGCCGCTATAGACCATGACCTTTAGCGGCGCTTCTAGCAAAAACGCCGCTAAAAACATAATCTTTAAAAAAATTATTTTAATCAAATAATATTTATTTTTATGATAAATATTATATTATGTTTTATTTTTAAGTTTGAACTTTAAATATACTTTTAAGTATAAATAAAAATATTATTTAAATTAAATTTTCTATGAAAATTTTAACTTTAAAACTAAATATAAAAATTAATGAATTTAGTTTTAGAATTTAAAATAATAAATTAATAACACAAATAAGAGATCAGTTAGCACATTAGGAAGGGAAAGAAGTAGATTGTGAGAGAATAACTTGAGTGCCCACATGACATTGGCAAAGTAAAATATATCAAGTGATTACAATTAGGATTTTCAACCTTTCACTGTCCTTAAACCTTTAGAAAGTATGATTACAGAACATACTTTAGCATTTTCCTGAATAGATGATTTTGCCAGTCTCTCTTTCTCAGCACGCTGGAATGCTGGTGGATCTGATCCTCCATCCTCCTGAAGCCTTTATGAACTGCACCAACCAGTGACAGCATGAACTTGAGCTTCAATGATAGAACAATTTCCAATGGTACAATTGTAGCGGGCAAAAGAAGATAGGAACGCCTAGTAGGTACATGGGTGCTCACCTCTTCATAACATTCATTACAAAGTCCATAGGCAAAAGGTTTTCTCTCCTTGTGCCTACATAGCACTTCATCTAAGCTGGTTTCTTTTGACCCAGTATTAGGTTGTTTTCTAGTTAGTGAACTAGTTCGAAGCTCCCTCTCCTTCTCCGTAAACTTCTCCATCTGGTCATAAGTTTAAAACAATGGAGGTATTTTCAAGAAATGAAATCAATATTTAGAAAATAAGTGCAACAGAGGAAAAGTTAACTACATGCAGAATACAACAAATTCAACATAACACTTGTTGTAATGATAAAAAATTGGCATCAAATTTTTCATAAAATTATTTAGATACTCCTTAGAGTGGACATAATCAATAAGAGTAATAGCAGTAAAGATTCAGTAAGCAAATTCTACCGTACAAAAAATAATAGCAATGACATGTGTTACAATTACGACAACAACAACATAACTTTTCTCCCATAAGATGTCAGTAATCCATATAGAATGAGTTATGCCAAGATGCTCTACTTAGTACCAAATGCAGATAGGAAGTCACATCAACATCAAAAGTGAAAAAAGTCCCAAACTATTGTAAAAATCAGTTATTGTAAACATCAGATAGGTTACAAGCGTATTTTCCTAATAGGATATTTGTACCAAAATCTCTCTTTAAACCTTTTAAATAGTGACAAAATACTACCAAAAGGCCCAAAAATAATATGCCTACTCAGGTTTTAAAAAGAAGCCAAAAGTGCCATAATTGTAATACAGACCACCATTCCAACTTAAAGAAAGGATGCGACACTTCTGTAAGATGCATGTCTAACAATGTGAAAAGGACAAGTATGATAGTGATATAGGCAAATGCAGGAAACGTCAAAGAAAACATACCAAAGATTGGTGGAGCAGATCCACTGAGTTGTAGTCCATATTGCTATGCATATATCTCGAAAGAATTCTTCCAATACGCTATCTTTACTTGAAGGTGTACTAACCATTCTGAAAAGAGCATATATGCTTCTTAAAACATGACCCTCTGGATATTGCATTAGGACATAAATGAGAAAATTAGAAACATAGCAATCCTAGAAGAAATGCATGAGGAAACAAGAATAAAGATCGATCTTGAAAGAAGAGTCATAAATCATTACAACAATAATTTGAAAAATAGTAATAAGAAAAATTAAAGGGATAACTCTTTTACATAAAATATGATATTCAACCCTCCAATTTTTGTTCCATCCAAATAAGCATATATCTCTTTTCACATATTATTAGTCTTTAGCTAATATGATGAGTGTGATGCAACATAACAGGAAAGTACTCTTTTTTGTTTCTTTTTTGGATAAGCAACATTAACCCTTATTACTTATGCAGAGTTATGCTTGGCTGGCACCTAGATGGTAATTATAAACAGAAACAATTAAAGCTGAGAATTAAATATACTTTTTTTCATATTTCATACTTTGGGTCATTTTCTCTTTTTTTAATGTGCCAAAAAAAAAAATCCAACAACATCTCATCTAAGCCCCTCAACCACCTTGACTATGCAAAGGAATTCATAGAATGAGAATCATCTCATCTAAGCCCCTCAACCACCTTCACAGGGGGTGGAGGTGCAAAGAGAGAGGTCTTACTGATCCAAGAGGAGAATAAATAACATTTAAAGCTGAATAAGAAGAAACCTTCAAATATATCATAAATTCAGCATTCATGATAATATCAAAATGAAATTTCAAAGTTAATTTAAGCTAGAATAAAAATGCTTCACATGTAATCGCTTTCTTGCTATAGAAAGAGAGGTACCAACAACCAACAATGATCTTACTTCAATAACTAAGCATTTCCTCCTGCTTTTTAGCATCCTCTATTGCAACTTTGCAACGAGTTGACATGTTTGCCATAACTACTTTCCTTGCCTCTAGTCTCTCACGCATTTCCTCAAGCTCATTCAGTTTATTCAAAGACTCATTTTTTACCTACACAGTATGTTCTTGCCCATTAATCAGTGGGCCAATTAATTAGGTCACAGAAGACAAAACTAAATTACCACTCACCAGGTCCCCTTGAAGTGTCCTATGGCTTTAACAATTCCACGTGCAATATCTAGTAAAAGTGGAAAACATGAAACAATTTAAGATCCCTATAAAATAGAAAAGTGGAAAAAAAAATACTTACATCATCTTTCGCATCCTCAGAACCATGAAATCGTGCCGTATGAAATCGAGGTTTTATGTGAAAACTAAAGATCATATAAATGGCTCTGCAGGAAAAGGAAAAAAAGAACAAAAATATAAAAGTCAGCAAACTATTAGCATACTGGAATTAGACGTGGTAAAATATTCTCTCAAAATCTCAAGTGGTAACTGCGCATCATAATAAGCAGACCTGCAAACCAAGGTCAACATTGAAACATAAACATTAGCCAGGGGCAAGAAGGGATAAAATACTAGTAAAGTTAAGCGCATGGCCTTCAACCTCTCCACGTGTGCAAGAAAGAAAAGAATCTAGATTTCTAATGAAACTACTTAGACAATTATGGCAAAATATTCAATTCCTTGATACCTACAGTCTAATTTAAAATATACTAGCACACAAAGCTAGAGGATGGGCAACCAAACTATAAATGCTTCCAACATATTTAACAACCCATATATTGTGACACAAGCAGAGGCAAAAACCGAAAATAAAAATGAAAAGAAGGATCTAATTTCAGAGACATCGCATTCCACCAAAGACTATTAGTTTGAAGCTTGTCAAACTGCATAAGCTATCAAAATTATAGTTTTAAAAATACTTAATCCAATAAGAAACTAAAAATGGCATGAACAAAGAAAGTTACCAAAATTCACATGCTTCAAGTGCCGCCTCATCATCAGTGTCCTTATTTACTTGCAACATATATTCAATTACATTCTTCATATGTAGCTGTTAAATAATGGAAAGTGACATCAGAAAAAAATACAGATTTGTAAACAGGCTTAAAAAGAGAATGACATGGAACTAAAGATGTTACAATATACTGCAATACCTACCTCTAGAACAGATGGACGAACCTCAATTAGCTGAACAAATGCTGCACAAACCTGATCATGTGGCAAGAAAAAGAAAAGGAAACATTGATCTGACAATGCACAAACTTGGAAGAAATGAGAGAGCTTTCTACAATTCATCACTAGCTTTATTAAAAAATTGGAAATGTTATACAGATGAAATCATGAAAAGAGTCGAAAATAGCCTTTTCATAGTATTCAATTACATGATATATATATTTGCACAGTCCAACATGTCAACAGTTTCATTATAGAAGAAAACGACAAGAACCATTAACACCAAAAACTAGATGACAAAGCATGTCTGATTCTAAGGCTGTATTCAATATAAATACCGAAATCAGAAAATCAGAAATGACAAGTAATTCATGTCAAGTTTTTATAGGCTTCAATAGTAAATTATAGGAAAATTAGGAAATATTTACGAGATCATTCCACATAAAAGTTGGATTATAAATACAATAAGAATACAAGAGAAAAGGAGAAACTATTCACCAATTTTCGCACTTCTGCTGCAGGTCATTAGCAAGGCCAAACAAACCATGAAGGTATTTATCCACGAGGCATATAAAGCCCGAAAGAAATTAATGTATAATATCAAGTATTACCCTAAAAGTAATGAATGGCATCCTTCACAATGAAGAATAGAAACTTTCAAACTTCAAGTTAACTTACAGAAGGCATCAACATAATATATTGGTTTATAGAACCCAAAGAAAGCTTTCTCAGAGAAGCTTACCATCTTAGCTAAGATGGAAAATAGGTGCATGATGACATACAAATGGATACGATGCAAATGAAAAGGGTAAAAAAAAAAAAGATGAACAATTTTTAATGGAGAAACCAAAGAAAGTTCTCGAAAAATAAAAACCCAAATAAATTTTCCTTTGGGGCACTTCGTCGATACAGTGACTTGAGGAAATAAAAAATCAGGAAGAAGAAGAAGAGATTTCTAGGGTGAGGGCTACCGATTTGGGGAAATTGGGGGGGAAAATAAAGGGAATTGGGGTAGGGGAGAAATAGTTTGGGAAAAATAAAATGGGGAAAAAAAGAAGAAGAGATTTCTAGGGTGAGGGGGATCGATTTTGGGAAAAAGAAGGGGGAAAAAAAGAAAGATTTTCATTTCATAATTAAAAAGGGCGCCCTTTTGCAAAAAAAATTTGTGGCGTTTGAAACAAAAATGCCACTATTGCCCTAAGCATTAGCGACGCTTCATTAAAACCGCCACTAAAGACCCGAGCATTAGCGGCGCTTTCTCAAAAGCGCTGCTAAAGACCCGATCATTAGCGGCGCTTTTCGAAAAACGCCGCTAAAGACCCGATCATTAGCGATGCTTTTTTAAAAACGCCGCTAAAACCCTGAGCATTAGCGGCACTTTTTAAAAAACACTAAAGCCTCGAAAACTAAAAAAACGACGTCGTTGGGCTTAGATTTTTTGCGGCGCTTTTTGAAAAACGCCGCTAAAAATAAGCATTAGCGGCGTTTTTAAAAAAGCGCCGCTAATACTTAATCTTTAGCGGCGTTTTTTTAAAAGTGACGCTAATGCTTGATTTTTAGCGGCGTTTTTTATCTAAACGCCACTAAAAACGCCGCTAAAAGCCTGTTTTGGTGTAGTGCAACTTAAGTGTCTAACCAATATGTCCTCATTGGCAATACATTTTATAAACCAACCAATTCACATTCAAAGACTACAAGTTCCTTCCTATTTCACATGCCAAACATACCAATTAATCCATACCTTTCACATTCATGAAGCACCAACAAAATAGCCAAATCAATAACAAGCATTTCCATATCTTGAAAACAAATTCATAAACAACATAACTCCTATTACAAGACAAGTTCATTACCAAATTTTGATTTTCACAACAACCTATAAACAACCACAATAATAACCTTGAACATATAACCGTCACACTACCATAAACATACCACTTGAAGTAAATACTTATAATATATACAAGATACTCTTATTACATGCCACATATCCCAAAAGAAAATATTTTCAAATTCTATTGAAAGATAGTTGGATAGTGTGATTTTTGAGTTGATCTAATCGCCTGATTCTATGATATCTACAAGGAAATAGAAAAAACAACACAAGTAAGCTTCAATAGAGCTTAGTAAATTCACAGATTGAAACGATAAAACTTACCATATAACCTAGAAAATCATGTAATAACATTGTTTATAAACGTTAATCCTATCAACCACAACCATTCACGAGTGAGTTTCAATTATATACATGAGTTGCACAATCTATTTAATCATACAAGATCATTCGATATCAAGTCAGAATAATATCGAAAAATAATGCAAACATTTGTATAATTCAATAACAAGTCATTTAACCATTAAAAATATGTCCGATGAACAATATAACAGATACGGATACGCGGTTATCCACCCAAAACATGCCAAAAAACTCAAACGAGCCAAACCAACCAAGAAGACGCTTGAGCATCAAGAGCCAAGCCCATAGGCTTTACATCTGCCCCCGATAACACGCTAAAATCATTGTAAATATAACATGATAGTCCACAAAAAATGTTGGACTCCAATATATTCAATGGATAGATACAAGTCAGGAATCATTGTTTTATCACAAATCAATCCCGTACAGCGCGCAATATACCCTATTGTCATGCCAATTTTATCCTATCCTATGTTCATCGGGGCTTGGTACAAGTAATCGTATAATATTTTACAAATCAATTACATTTCTTACCTTGAATTATCTTTACGATTGTAACATTATATAAATATATACGAATATTCAGCAAATCATAATTCACAAGTCAATATAATATTACAAATTATTATAATTTAGACTGTACAAACTTACCAGGGCTAAACTATAGAGATGGTAAAAATTCAAGGACTAATCAGTAACTTTCCCTTTTCCTCGATTGTTTACTGGTTCTTGATCTATAAAGTAGTTTATTTCAATTTATTAGCCTCAGCTTCATGTAGTATTCAACTTAATGCATATGTCTTCCTATTTACATTTTTTTACAATTGCCCCAAACTTTTATACCTTAATCAATTTGGTTCATATGACCAAAACAAGATTATTTTCATAATTAAAATTTATACCCATTAAACCGAATTTATAAATTGCCCCAAATTAGTCCTCACATGCTAAAATTTCATAAGAAAAACATGTCATATTTACATTATTTTAATTAAATCCTAAACTTAAAAATTATTCAAAATAATCCTATTTAACAACCAAGCTTAATAATCTACCATTAAACTTCAAAAACATATCAAAATCATCAATGGCATCTTTAAAAACATTTAAAATTTTTACAAATTAGTCCCCGGGTTAGCTAGATTAAGCTACAACGATTACAAAAACATAAAAATCACTAAAAACGAGCTTGAAACACATACCGTGCAAGGTTGAAATAAGATTGGCTGAAACTTTTGCTTCTCAACTATGGTGATTCCGTTTTTGACAAAAATAAATGGGAAAGATGATGGTGGTTTAACCTTTTCTTTTGTTTAAACTTTTATTTAACTATTCCATTACAAAATTAACCTTTTAAAATTAATCACATTTCCTTATAACTATACTCCAAAATTGTCCACTATATTTTAGCTAGGCAAATTTACCAATTAAAACCCTTAATTCATGTGTTTAATCAATTAACACAAATAAACCTATAGCGATTAACATTTGCATTTTTTACGATTTAGTCCTTTTTACTTAATTAACTATCCAATCATTAAATTTTTGGACCAAATTTCAACAAACCTATATAATCACTACGTAAATATTTAATAAAAATATTTACTGCTCGGTTGATAGAAACGGGGTCTCGATATATCATTTTCCAAAATCACTTGACTTTAGGGACCAACCACTTAAACTTAACTATTCATTCGAATAACAAAAATTATCAAATCGATATTTAATATAATACTATATTTGACTCATAAATATTAAATAATAATATTTAAAGACTCACTCGTTAGATTCATGGCCCCGAAACCACTATTTCCGACACCACTAAAAAATGGGTTGTTATAGTTTGCACCTCATGGTTCGGGGTCACTCAGAAACTTCATTCGGTAATAACCTTCCGTTAGTTCTTTTCATGTGATGCCATAACCGACCAGTTATGGTCTTATACAATATGGTATCTCCATATGACACTATAGCCCACCAGTTATGATCTTACATGATATGGTGCCATGGACTTTTCCTTTCAGAGAATCGTGTTTAAAGTCCCGACGGACTCTTTTAGGGGACTACAATACAGTGAACGGACTTCGACTCACTTAACCAACCTTCAAGCATTGACCCCATTTAAGACTTAACATATTTCCTTTTAGTTCATCTTATACATTTTAGAATCATTCATACAACCTTATTTTATTATCAGAACATCTATCACAACATTATCTTCCTATCCAACTTATCAGATATCATACAAACTACACATGTAAGACTCGTTTATTGTTCATACCACAGCATTATCTTCCTATCATACTTTCCTAACTTCATAATCGTAGTGTGACTACTTCCTATAGAAATATCTTGAATATTACTATGCAAGCAAGAGTCGGCTTAGGGACTCACCTTGTAACACCCCTAAACCCTCTCCGTCGACAGATTAGGGTCACGGACATTACTAACATATCAATCAATTAAAAAATCATAATTAAGATGTAGGCTATTTAATTTAAATCATAGTAAAAAATTAACCATACAGCCCAAAATACGAGTTTACAGGTCCCTAAAAATGATTTAAGAACTAATAGGGGCTAATTTGAAACAATTTTAGAAGTTTAGGGTGAAATATCAAAAAGCCTAGAAATAGGAGACACACGACCGTGTGGAATGCCCCAAACCGTGTGACTTTCGAAGTTGGGACACACAGTCGTGTCCCAGCCCATGTAACTTCCTAACTTAGATCACACGACCGTGTCGCAGGCCGTGTGTCAGCTTGTGTGGAAACTACACTTATGCAATTATTCTACACGTTTAGGGCACACACCTGTGTGTGACACACGACCGTGTACACCTAAATGTACCTTAAAACTCAAGTTTACTAAATTGTGATTGCTTGGGCACTAAGCAACCATTTCACAAACCATTTAACCTATTCAAAACACAATTAAACATACTCAATTCATACCAAAGCAACCATCTTAAGTGCCTAACCAATGTACCCTCATTGGTACCACATTTTATATCTTCAAAACACATCAACAAGACATTATCCATTCAAAACTTTCATCCATACCAAATTTACCAATATAGAACTAACTTTTAGCTATTTAGGCTATCAAGATTTAAGTTAAAAAACATACCATCACATTAAACTATGCAACATACCAAAACACAACTTCAATCATCACCATATATAGAATTGACCTCATTTCACTTAAAACCAAAATATTATCAAATATCAACAACATGACTTCCTAGGTACATGTCATTACAACTTAAAACATCACCACACTTGAATCCAGGATTCGTTGTTGGATGCTGAGTCGACGATCAATTGAGAAGTACCTAACCTGCGCACGGAAAACAAAACCGCACGCTTAGTAAAACTCCGTGGTATTCCTATAATCCGAACGATATAACTTAGTATAAGTAATTAAATGTAAAAATGCAATAAGCAATGTTATGAACATAAGTTTTAAATCAATAATATAAATTTGCTCATTCTCTATTCTCATCCACAAGATTACACATGTTCAAACACAAATCAATGGTATTCCGTATCTATAGCATTTGGTAATTCAACTCATGCAATGGCATGATTCATCTTTTTTATCAATACTTGAATTCATTTCAAAACTCACATTTCATTTCATAATCCATTTTACATCTTGTTTCCATTCTCATCCATTGACATTTCAATATTAAGCACATCAATTTTATCGTATATTTTCCCTATTAACATGGCTCGGACTCGGACAGATACACGGATCCAACCAATACACTAGCTTAGCACCCAGTGCCTCATCAGATAAATTTGAAGTAATAACTACGCCCAACGCTATATAAGTTGACACCCAATGTCTCATCGGTTAAACCGAAGCAAATTGGCACCCAGTGCCTCATCAACTCAAGGTCGAAGAAATCCCTGAACTCTTCCTATCCTATAGCATGCCATTTATATCCGACTCAGCTCGAAATAGTTAATAGGGTTTCATTTCACTTTTCAATACAACCAATGTCTCAATTTCATATATACACCTTATCACATATAGTCAATTCAATATTCATATAATCAACATATTTCATTATATACAAAATCAATCCATTTCAAATCAACTATGAATTCAATTCAATCCCAAAGTACCAAAGTACTCACCTCAATTGCTTACCATATGCAAACAATTAAATATGCAACAATCTACTATTTAATTCGGATTATAGAATTACAAACCGTGAATTCTGTGCTATTTGATGTTGATTTTATCCTTCCCCTTTTTACTCGAGGATTCTGGTACGATGTTAGTTATGGAATAAAACAATAAAGATACATTAATATTACACAATTCAATCTTCACATTAATTTTTCAATTTTTACACTATATTTGCTTAAACTTCAATTTAGTCCCTACACTGAGACTAATTTTAACCTCCTTGTTTAACTTTATATTTTGTACTAATTTCATTTTAAGCTAAATTTAACTCTCTATTTTTCAATTCTACCCTAAATTTTAAAATTTTCTCAATTAAGTCCCTATAGCTCAAAATCAACAATTAACTCCACAATTTAGTCTTTTTCCACTTCTAACTTAAAAATCTATCAATTTAATCCTTATAGATATAGCTAACTAATAAGGGCAACATTCTCAAAATTGAAAAATATCAAAAATTGCAACACGGGTCGAATAGATCTAAGTATCGGGATTCCAAAACTATAAAAATTATAGGAAAAAGGGACTAAATTGACCAACCAATTGAAGTTGGAAACTTAAAAACCCCTAAGGTGCCGTCCAAGCTTATTCTCCTATTTCTTTCATTTCTTTTTAATTTTTTTGCATGTGAAATAAAAGAAATGATTTTAGTTGTTTAATACCACTATTATTTTATTAATATTAGTTAATTTAATATATATAACATATATGAATATAATATACATAAGCATATTTAATATAACATGGCCAGTTACCATCCAACTATTTGATTAATGGTATAATTGCTACTTTAGTCCCCTTTTATTTGTTTTAATCTATAATTCAACTTTTGACTCTTTCATGATTTAGTCTTTATACCTTAATAACTCCTAATTTTGTGCAAATTACTTATCCAAAATTTAATTTACTACAAAACTAACCTCGTAGATATTTAATAAAAATATCTACTAGGTTGTTTTACAAAAATGAAGTCCCGAACCTCACTTTCTGACAGCCCTGACTACCGGGTCATTACAATTCTCCCCCTAAATAAATTTTGTCCCCGAACTTTACCTGAAAAGAGGTGGGGATATTGAGATCTCATCGTCTCTTCTGGCTCCCAAGTCGCTTCCTCGACTTTATGACTATGCCCTAGAGCTTTCACTAATGGAACATACTTATTACGCAACTCTTTCACCTTGCGAGCCAAAATTTTGACTGGTTCTTCTTCATTAGACAAGTCAGATTGAATTTCAATTTCTTCCGTTGAAATAACGTGAGACGGATCCGATCGATACCTTCTAAGCATTGAAATGTGGAAAATGTTATGCATTTTATGTAATTCTACAGGTAATGCTAATCGATATGCGACTGGTCCCACTCTTTTAGTGATCTCATATGGTCTAATAAAACGAGGACTCAGCTTCCCTTTTTGGCCAAATTTCAAAAATTTCTTCCAGGGTGACACTTTTAAAAACACCTTGTCACCAACAACAAACTCAATTATTAACTATTTTACTCAGAGAAAAATAGTAAATTGACTTTGGATACACGGGAGGGTAATACTCACATAAGTTGACAAAAAAAATTAACCGATACACGATGTTGTTCACACAAGCTTCAAAGAATCCACAACACATATAGGATCTCAAGCCATCGGTATGGTATTCATCAATGGTACATAGTACATGCTAAATAACTATCAAAGGATGTCATAGCGTCTTTTAGCTATGGTCTTAGTCCTACTTACTATAATGCTATAACGTCTTTTAGCTATGGTCTTACTCACTTCCGTCATGATGCCATAGTGTCTTTAAGTTATGGTTTACTCGTTTGAATTATGATGTCATAGCATCTTTCAACTATGGTCTTATTTGTTTGAATCATGATTAACCTGCTCATATACATTTCATATGATATACCATTCAATTCACAAATACTCATTTACCATGCTTCACAAAACAATCCTTCAATTCCATTTCATTACTTACCTCAATTAATCATGTTAACTATAATAAATATACATAAACACATATATAATTGAATTCAAATCATTATAAACATAATAAACCGAATACAAACTTACCTAAATGCAATAGCTACGAACACTTCAATGACGACTATTCAACGACTTTTCCTTTCCTGCATTTATAAATCGACTGATCCATTTCTTGATCTAAATTTATTAATTTTATTCAATTAATCGATTCAAATATCATAAAATACCTAAATTCACATATTTGACCCTTTATCAATATTTTATACTTTTACCCTAAACTTTTACCTTTTATATAATTTAGTCGCTTAACCCAAAACTTTCAAATCTAAAACAATTACCCCAATTTCATGCGAGCCAAAATTTCCCTTATACCAAAACAACCCATATTTATTAAAATTTCACAAAGATTTCATGCCAAATTTAATATTTTATCAATTCAATCTTTTAACTTAAAACTAACTAAAATCACTTTACAAAACAATCCTATTTAACTATTAGACTTATAAATCTATCATCAAACTTCAAAAACATCACAAATTCATCAATGACATAACTCAAAACATTTAACAGTTTTACGAATTAGTCCCTGGGTTAACTAGATTAAGATACAACGATCTCAAAAATATAAAAATCATGAAAAATGGTTTTAAATTCAACTTACATGCAAGGGAAGAAAATGACCGAACCTCCAAGCTATTTAACAATGGCGTTTCATTGTAAGAAAGGAAAAATAAAGAAGATGGTTTTCATGTTTCATATTTGAAATTTATTATTTTATTTTAATAATAAAATAACATATAAAAATTAAAATAATTTAAGCTCAAACCCTCCCACTATTAAATCCATCCAATCATGTTTCTTTAATAAATTAACACATTTAAATTAATAGCGATTGACTTTTTCAACTATTACAATTTAGTTTTTCCTTAATTAATAATCTAAACGTTAAAATTTTTGAACCAAACTTCAATAAACCTATTTAGTAACTCTTTAAATGTTTAATAAAAATATTTACAGCTTGGTTTATAGAAATGAGGTCCCGATACCTCATTTTCCAAAACCATTTGACCTTAGGGACAAACCACTTAAACTTAACTATTCATTCAAATAACTAATATTATCAAATTAAAATTTAATATAATACTATATTTGACCTGTAAATATTAAATAATAATATTTACGAACTCAATCGTTGTATTTGTGGCCTCAAAACCACTGTTTCCAACACCACTGAAAAATGAGTTGTTATATCCCTGATCAACTTCAAAGCAAGACAGAAATGGTGTTTTAAGTAGAAGGAAGAAGATAAATTTCTCTCTTTTTTTGTTTTTCTAAAGCAAGACAGAAATGGTGTTTACTTCCATAGTGGAATTTAACATGTGTCATCAACATTTAATACTACCCTCTCAGGGGTTAACATCTGTAAGGTTAAACTTACAAGAGTCTATAATCTTTATGTATCTTTGATTTACCTCATTGTTCATTCCTGACCATCTCGTAAAAATGTAACTTGCAAAATAACTAAGCAAACTTGGCGTACCTTACCTTTGGTGTTATCTTCGTTACCCAAAGAACCCATAATACTCTTATCATTCCCTTCATTTTTGCATACTTGCACCTTTCAGAAAATAGTATTTACCTTACACTCTATTATTAACTAAACGCCCTAAGTATACGCTAAAGGTGCCAATTGGGCGGATAGGACTGCGCCACTTAGATTGCTTTAAGGCTACTCGCTCAACATAGGACCCGTCAATTCTGGGTGTTACAATTATATTATATTTTAAAATTGTTTTGAAACTTACTGGTATGATATAATATTGTTTTGATATGTTTTAGAAGTGCTTTGAAGTGATTTTAGGTTTCTTAAACCTGAAGTATCTATACTTGGAGGACATGTATTGATACATGCATCTCCATTAGCCAAATTGCTAAAGTATCAGGTACATATACTGATGCATAGGGGAGAGGCACCGATACCTCTACCCTTGCACCTTAAAATTTGTGTTTTTAAGCCCTAAAACAACCTCAAAATGTGGTCTAAAAGTTATAGTTTTGTGTAAGGACCTTAGAAATGATTTGAAAAATGTTTTAAGGCCTCGAAATAATTGAAAAAAATTGAAGTGTAAAAATAATTTGGTTTTTGTGTCTAACCTTATTTCTTCAATATACTGAAAAATCACATTTCAAGCTTAAAGAGATTCAAAAACTCATTTCATGTATTAGACATGTCCATATGACTTTTAAATTATTTGAAATGATTCTAACGTGAATTTAAACCTTTATAATATTACCAATTGTTTAAATAATTTTTACGAAAGGTGCGAAATGAGTGTTTTTATTAAAAAGAAAAAATTGTATGAGTTATGAAAGTGTTAATTTGACATCACTTATCTACGTTGATTGTCAAACCGGTAAAGATGTTATAGAAATGCTTGAGCTGAATTTAAAAAGATTGAAGTTCACATTGATTGTAATTTTAATAAGCTAACATAAGTCTATCTAAGAAAGGCTTGTTGAAAGTTTTTATAAATGAGATTGAGAACACTTATCTTGTTCATTGTGGATTATTTTAGTACAACTTTGTTGTAAACAAATTGTTTTTTCTGTTTCATTTGTAACCAAGTTTCCAAAGGAAAAGTCTTAGTGGACAGAGTGATCTAGTTAATATATAGGAGTGATGTTGTAATTTAGTGAGTGAATTAAACTTAAACTAGATCTTGTAAGAGAGTAATGCCCACAAACATAAAAAGTTTTTCAAATTGTATAACTTACTTCTATGCCCATATTTAGTTTTTACTCTTTTAGAATGTGTAATATTTTAACTAAAAATTCATGAACTTTTAATATTTTAACTAAAAATTATTTTAAAAATTAAAAATGTCATAGGTTCTTGTATTATTCTCAAATTTGGAATTTAGTCCATGTTCTTTTATTTTTAAGAATTTAATCCTTCTACTTTTCAGATTTCAAAATTCATATCCAACTGTTAACACTATTAAGATTATTTTAATAAATTTAAATTTAAGTGTATTAACAATCGAATTAAATTATGAAATCTGAATAGTAGAAGGACTAAATTTCAGGATATAAAAGTATAGGGACTAAAATCTAAATTTGGGAAGAGTACAAGGACCTATGATATATTTAACAAAAAAAAAATACAGCCATAGTCAATGCTCAAATTCTAATTTGCGAAGGCAATCGTTCAAGGGAGCAAATAGAAAGTTGAAATTATTTGTCTTCTATATCTTGTAGCTCATAACTTTATTATTCAAATAAACAATTTCCCCTTCTTTTTTCTTCCTTAAAGAAGAAAGACAGAAAAAAATAAAAAAAGGTTCCGTAGCTAAACATAAATGCCATGTCAATTGGTTTCTCCAATTATGATTTAGGGTTTATGCGGTTGATTGTAGTTGGGGTTTGAAGTAGAGCAAAGACAGGAGCCTTGGTCTGGATTGGAACGTCCTTTTTTGGCTAGCTTTTGCCTCAGCTCAGACAACAAAGCCTGGTTCTCTTGGTTCAGCTGTTGAGCCTTCTTCCTCAACCTTTCATTCTCTTTGATTATGCAGTAGTTATGCCAATATAGCTGTGAGTTGAGTTTATCCATCTTGGACCCTGTTTGCCTTACACCTGGAACAATGTCCTAGGAGAATACATAGAGAGAACATGGTAAAATAAGAAATCGAAAATTGGTAAAATGATCTGTTGTATTAATTAAGGATCAAGGCTTGAAAGGTTTAGTTGAAATTGACCGGATATTAACTTTAAATCTATGTTGTTCCCACTCCTGAAATTTTTGAAGTATTCTACCCGTGTTAACACTCATGTCTGGCACACAAGCTTAGAAAAAAGACCACACCTATGACGGACACGTACACATCCAGCACTCGCACATTAACTTTAGATAAATAAATAGTAAGGATTTTCTACCCTGAATTATAAAAACGCTGGAAGATAAAAGAGCAAAAAGCCTAGAAATGAAGAACAAAGAGTGGTGAGATTAGAAACATGCGAAGCATACCTTGAATCCTTCAAGTAAGAGCATTATGGTAGAGAGAAGATATTTGAGGGTTTTGGTATTGGTTTTAAATACAAAGTTGAGTGAAATAAGAACACAAATTTCCAAACGTAAAATGTGTTACTCAAAAACAACAAATCCCCCACGTCTGCCTTTTTTTTCTCCTGTAGATCTTTGATTATGCTACAACTTTAACGGTACAAAATGCACGAGAGATTGGGTTGGATATGGAAAGAAGGAATAAAGTTGATTAAGTTGTTAGAAGAGTGCATAAGTGAAAAACACAAAAGAAGATGCTTATGGGACAAGAAGATGAGGCATCAATACCTGTGTTGTTCTGATTCTTCTTTTCTCCTGCATCTTTATACTTTAATATCTAATACATATTTAAACACGATCAAAAACAATTAACTCTCTAAAAATTCAGTAAAATAAATTAATGTAAACAACATGCCCATATTGAACATATGTCCTTATTCCACTTAAGAAAGAGTGATATAAATGCTCATCCCTCGCATATATGCTTCTTCTTATTGTTCTTTTTATTTTTTGAATAATGCTAAATGCTCCAATATAATTCTCCTAAATTAAATGTCAGAGAAGAGCCAAAATTGAAGGGGTTAGTTTGGAAGAATAGGAAGGTAGTATTTGGGCAAGTGCAATAGTCGAAGCCAAGTTACATTCAATTGAGGCACGATGATCGTTGTATCAAGAAAAAATAAAATCCATCACTGCAATATTATGAAACTTTTGGGGGATAATTCATAACAAAGCAGGCCTCATTATCGCAATCCAAGCCCTATTGACTCAAAATCGGCAACCCCATTAGCAGTTCTTCTAACATGAAGAAAATCTAAAAACACTAAATAAACTAAATAATAAACAAAATCGAAGTGCCATGTCTCTCGCAAGCTTGAGCCTCCGCCCAACCCATCAACCGCCTTGCCATCCCATCCTCATCACTTACGACTCACCCAAGCCCCGCCGTACTAGTCCTACCTCCCATGCCGCATCAATTGAGCAATTCATTTTGGTTATTCGACTCTTTCTTTTTTTTTTTGTTTTGCCAGAATTTTGGTTATACTTTTTCTCGTTAGATTTATCCCCTTGTTTTTTTGTTTTTTGGTTTACCAAATATCCATTAAAAATAGATAAATTTAAAAGCAAACAGATAATTATAATTTATTTGTTGAGTCTGGTTTCCGCAACCATTTCAATTACCTTCGAGCTGATGGATCATGGTAGAATCCCCCATTTATTTTATTTCGACACCATCAAATATCTAAGTTAAAATTTTATTAGAAAACACTTTTTTTTTTTGCATTTAAACTTAGAGTCCGTTTGTTTACATGTAAAAGGTTTTACGTAAAATGTTTTTTACATTTTCCTGTGTTTGTTTCACAAAAAATAACTTGGTCAATGTAAAATTAGCCCTTTTTCCAGTAAAATTACTTTGTTGAGTAATTTGTCTCGTGTGTTATTAATGGTAGTGTTCGGGTATTTATACATGCTATTACAACTCACAATATGACCCCACTATTTTGTCCTGACTTTGCCGTTCCTTGCACTGGCATTCCGTGCTGGCTCCAGACCCGCTCGACACATGTTTCACTCTAGGTCGCTTGTGGAGCACACGGTCCTTTCTGTTCCTAGTACTAACATTCGGTGCGGGCTTCTGGCCTGTTGGACATGTGTTTCACTCTGGGTTGCCTGTGGAGCATGCAGTCCCCCTTCTCTGAGCTCCTTGGATGCATGCGAGCTGAGATCATGGCCTTCCCTTGGTTCGTGTGAGCTAGATCCGTAAGCCTTCCTTGCGAGCTAGGTCTATGAACTCTCTTTGTTGTCATTTCGTGATTCACCTCTCACTCAATCATTTAGTAAGATCTATCCGGGTCATAGGTAGGTGAATCGGATCCTATCTAGGACTCGGGTTGGTGGTCACTGATGTATAACAATAGTCCCCCTTACAAAGTCGCTCTTCTTAGATCTATCACCTCGAATTTAAATGTAGCTTGTTGGGTACGCTGCGAGCTATTAGAACTTGACGTCTACCTCGCCACGTGTTTGGGTGGATTGTGCTCACATGGATCTGATCGTTGAGACTTTATCGTTATTGGAATCGTTATATCGCGTGGAAAATTTTTTCTTTAAGAAGGGGATCCTTTAAAACCATAAAATTCATTCTTAACGCTTTCAAAATCAGAACCAATCAAAAATTTCTCTCAAGGTAAAAAATTTTCTCTGTTTGTTTCTTTTATTTTCTTTATCAAACATGCTGAGAATGAGGGGAGTTGGTAACCGAATCATCCCAAGCCATCCACCACTAGAATGATCATCTAGGGTTCTGGTGGCGAACAACTTCTACACATACACTGTAAAAATAGAGGAAATACAACGAGTTTTGGCCGTGTGAAGGATAAAGATTCCTCATTTCGCCTACAAGTTTTCCATCCCAGAGAGTTCCAATAGGCTGGGCAAAGTCACCGAGGATAGCTTCCTGTTCCCCCTCCACACACTCAAGGCTGGGTTCTATCTACCGGTGCACCCTTTGTTCTATAGTTTGGTCAATGACTACAAAATTGCTCCTGGTCAACTTTTGGGTTTCTCATGGTGGATCGTTGTGTCGTACTTCATCGATTACTGTCAGCATAATGTGGTTCATTTGCTTTCCATTTTCTAGCATTTATATCAGTTGAAGAGCCATGATTGGGAGAACTCATCAGGGTTTTACTATTTCTCTCTCCGCGAGAAGGTGATGAGCAATATTGTAAACTAGTTTTCCAATCTTCGCCTGAATCGGGGAAGTACATTCGAGTCCGCAGTAAACTCAGCGATGCCTTTGGGTTACCCATCAAGTAGTCTTCATCGAGTCAAGACATGTGCTCGTTTCAACGAACCCTCCCTACACTTAAAGCCTTAACTCAATTTTAGAGGCTTCATGTTGGACGTTTGCTGGTTCTGGAGGATCTTATAATGGCGAGGAATGTGTTTTGCTATTTTTTAGAAGGTTTCAGCTCAACGAGTGGAGGTGTGGTGACAATAGGGAGGTCGCCCAATCTGTTGGTGCACAACCTGAAAGTAATACGTGGCCTTATAATTCTATGGACGAGTTGGGTTTAATACTGTATGGTTACAACGAAGAACCAATGAATTTCTTCTATCATTTTTGTGAGATGAAGCTTCATCCCTAGGCTTCTACTACATTTTTGCGAGAGGAAGGTGGTAGGCAGAATGTTAATTTACTTATTGCTCTCACTAATCTTAGACTTGTTGCTGATGCAGGCATCGATCGCAGCTCTGAAAATAATTTGAGCGAGACTAACAATATTTCTCGTGAAAACAATGAGGCCATGGACATCGATACTTTGATAAGGGGTGCGCGCAGGAAGCGCAAGACCGCTGTGGGAGGCTATAAATGTTGCTTTCACCAGTGAGGAAGAGGGGAACAATGGTCGTTTGGAGTAGCGCCATAAGATGTGAATGGATCCTACTACTCCCACGACGAGCTCGCCATCAGTGTCCCTTATCAGCTTGCCGATTCCTGTTGATGTGGACTCTTATCATGTTGTTCATTATGTTGCTCCATCCTTGCCTGCGAATGAAGAGGCAACAGTTGAAGGTAATAGAGACTTGTTTCTGTGGTGTGGTCATCTGAGTGCACAGGAGTATCCTTATGATCCTGCTAATATTACCTAAAACTGAAAGGCTTCTTTGCCTGAAGCTGCAAGGAAGGATACACACGTCGTGGGGTCTTCAGGCAGTGCACAAAAACCCTCAGCGTCTAACCTTGCTTCCTTTTTTTAGTTCCCACTTTCTAAAGCTAATATGGTTGGGCTGGAGCTAGGTGAGGCCTCTCAAAGTGAGCTCGTTGATACTAAGGAAGAATTGGAAAGGGTTCGCGAGCTGTACCACTAGATTAGAAAGGAGACTGAATTCATCAACAAGCAGAATGAGGACCTTTCGAAGCACTTGGGGGCTGCTGAGGTCAAGGCTGATGCGTTATCACGTGAGGTGGCTACTGAGAGGGAAGATAAGGAGGTTACGCAAGCTGAACTAGATAGGATTACTACAGAGCACGCCGTTCAACTAGATAAGATCACTAGGGAATGCCACGCTGAAGTAGCGAGGACTATGGGAAAACAACTTGAGGCCTTAGAAAAATTCAAAGAGGAGACTAGTAGGAATGTGTGTAACTCCATTTCTCAGTTGAAGATTAACATTTTGCTACATACTCACGTCGCAGATGGGCCTTTTGGTGTTAGCAGGGTTGATTTCGATGCTCTCTACGATGTGGATATGGGTACACTGGGGTTCGACGTGTGTTTTCCTTCGAGTGCTGTGTGAGACTTATTCGTGTCCACCTAGAAAAATTCACAGGATTCCTACTTAGATGAGGACCCAGTTGAGAATGACAACATGACTCATCCTGTCGTGAACGACAATGTAGACCCTCATTCTGAGAATGACAATATGATCTCTCTTGCTAAGAATGATACTTAGATGAGGACCTAGTTGAGAATGACAACATGACTCATCCTGTCATGAACGACAATGTGGACCTTCCTACTGGGAATGACAATGTGGTCCCTCCCGCTAAGAATGATACTTAGATGATGACCCAGTTGAGAATGACAACATGACTCATCCTGTTGTGAACAACAATGTGGACCCTCCTGCTGAGAATGACAATGTGGTCCCTCTTGCTAAGAATGACAACGCGGGCCAAAACACTGATAGGGGAGAAGAGAAAGCCAATGTACCTTAGTTATTTAGTGCTTTTGTATTTTTCTCATGAAATGAAGTAAAAAATTTTCAAAAATCACTAGCTACGAGCAATTTTATACTTAGAGAAAATTTTTCAAGATTTGTCAGCTAGGAATATTAGTTTGCGAGTTATTTTGAGCTTAAGGAAATTTTCTAAATTTAATAGTTGGGAAGATTTGTTCGTGAGCTATTTTGGACTTTAAAGAAATTGTCGAAAATCAACAGCTAAGAATATTAGTTTGCGAGCTTTTTTAAGCTTAAGAAAATTTTCTAAAATCAATAGCTGGGAGTTTTTAACTTTCGCTGATTTTTTGGAGGCCGCGATATAGAATCAACGAGCCTTAGGGAGACAACTGAGATCTTTTAACTCTCGGTAACTATTTGAGGGGCTGCGGTATTGAATCTGTGAGCCTTAATAATGACAGCTGGGAGCTTTTAACTCTACCTAACTATTTGAGGGACTGTAGTATTGAATCTGCGAGCCTTAATAATGACAGTTGGGAGCTTTTAACTCTCGCTAACTATTTGGGGGGCTGTGGCCTTAAACCTGTGAGCCTTAATAATGACAATTGGGAGCTTTTAACTCTCATTAACTATTTGGGGGCTGCGGTACTTTACCTGTGATCCTTAATATTACAGCTGGGAGCTTTGAACTCTTGGTAACTATTTGGGGTCTGCGGTACTTTACCTGTGAGCCTTAATATTACAGCTGAGAGCTTTGAACTCTCGCTAACTGTTTGGGGGCTGTGATACTTTACCTGTGAGCCTTAATATTACAGCTGGAAGTTTTGAACTCTTGCTAACTATTTGGGGGCTAAGGTAATTTACTTGTGAACATTAATATTACAGATGAAAGCTTTGAAATCTCGCTAACTATTTGGGGGCTACGGTATTGAACCTGCGAGCCTGAGGTTATAGCTAGGAGCTTCAGCCCTCGCTAACTATTTTAGAGGCTGTAGTATTTTACTTGCGAGCCTTAACATTACAATTAGGAGCTTTGAACTCTCAATAACTCTTTGGGGGCTGCATTATTAAACCTGCGAGCCTTAATAATGACAGCTGAGAGCTTTTAACTCTCGCTAACTGTTTGGGGGGCTGCGGTATTGCACCTGCGAGCCTTAATAATGACAGTTGAGAGCTTTTAACTTTTGATAACTGTTTCGGGGGCTGTAGTATTAAATCTACGAGCCTTAAGATTACATTTGGGAGCTTTAGCTCTCGTTAACTGTTTTGGAGGCTGCAATATTTTACCTGCGAGCCTTAACATTATAACTGAGAGCTTTAAAATTTTGCTAACTATTTGGGGGCTGCGATATTAAACCTGTGAGCCTTAATAATGACAACTAAGAGCTTTTAACTTTTACTGGCTATTTGGAGGGTTGCGGTATTGAACTTATGAGTCTTGATAATGACAGTTGGGAGCTTTTAACTCTTTCTAAATGTTTGGGGGGCTACAGTACTTTACCTATAAGCCTTAATCTAATAACAGGGAGCTTTGAACTCTCGCTAACCGTTTGGGGGCTGTGGTACTTTATATGCGAGCCTTAATATTACAGTTGAGACCTTTAAACTCTCACTAACTATTTGGAGGCTGCGGTATTGAACTTGTTAGCCTTAGAAATAATCTATCTCCAAAATGGCTATACACAAATAAAGCAAAAAATTTATGTAAATCATAAGGTGAAAAATTTAAGGTACTTGCGAAGGTTGTAATGATAACCTCATATTCTTCACCAACTTTAACTTCAAGGTATATAAAATGGCCTACTCGTTAGAATAATTACCTTGAAGACTGAGCTTACATGGTTGTCATTGCATATTTTAATTCCAAGCAACCAACAAGATATCTTTCAAATCTTGAACAACTACTTCTTAGAAAGCAAATCCAAATTTAATTTCCAATGCAAGGACAATCCTATCTTTTTACTCTCCTGCAGTAAAATATGTTTAATGGGATCTTGGGAGCACATGGACTGTAATTGTAACAAGCTAAGGCACAAATCAAAAACAATTTGTATCAACATCTTAGTGACCTATGTTAAAGAGCCTTACTTTTTCTATATTCTAACAAAAATGTATTTAGATATAAGACCACTCTTGAAGTGGGCAACTTATGTAGTTAATGAGCATGGAGAAAAATAAACTATATGTCATTGCAAGCATTAAAAAAGAACTATATTGAATCAACAATCACGCTTTCCACTAATCTCTATATTGGTTTTCTGTAGTAAAGAACAAGTACAACTGTATTAGTTGCAGTCTTGCACTTTGCTACATCTTATGCCCCCAACACATTCATGTACTCATTGTATTGCATCAAAAGGGATCACGGGCCCCTAATTCCCTCGAACATATCCTTTGGGACCTTGAAGTCACGTGGTACGTTCACTATTGCGATCTCAGGGGACAATGGGTTGTTGGAATAGAATAACCAATCCATGTTCTAAGATTCAGGGTGTAACGCCCTCACATCCCTCTGTAATTCATCCATCTCATTTTTCCATTCTTTCACTTGCATGCCCATTACCTCATCCTGTGTGTTTACATTGTCTTGAAAGCTAGATTTATTAGAATGTATTTTTCTTCTCAACTCTTCATTCTGTTTCAGCAGCTCCCCCTGAAGAGCCTATTGTTGCTCGAATTATGCCTCCTAAGCGACCATCTATCCCTCATGGACCTCATTTGCTCATGGATAAAAAAAGAACTGATATGGGGGTGCCTCTAGGTTATGTAGAAGCGACAACCCCTGGCCAGCGGAAACATTTAGGTCCAAAGGGTTAGAAAATCTTTAGTGAACTGAATTGCTGAAGTTCTCTGGTCTATCAACGAACCATTCGGCAAATAAATCCACGTCATTCTGGTGATCGTCGGGGTCTGAGGCTCTGACTTGTTTTAATGAAAGTTTGGAGGGAAAGTTCTCATTTGGGTGAGCCATTTCTATTTTCCAACTGAAGAAAAGAAAACCAAACTTGTTGAAATCTAATGATCAGAAGTGTGTCCATGCTCACCGCACCAATTGTTGAGTAATTTGTCTTGTGTATTATTAATGGGAGTGTTCGGGTATTTATACATGCTATTACAACTCATAATATGACCCCACTATTTTGTAATGGCATTCGGTGCGAGCTTCAGGCTCAATGGACACGTGTTTCACTCTGGGTTGTTGGCTAAGCACGTGGTCCTTTCTATTTCTAATACTAACATTCCGTGCGGGCTTTAGGCCTGCTAGACATGTGTTTCACTCTGGGTTGCCTGTGGAGCTTGCGGTCCCCCTTTTATGAGCTCCTTGGACACATGCGAGCTAAGACCATGGCCTTCCCTTAGTTTGTGCAATCTAGATCCGTGAGCCTGTCTTGCGAGCTGGGTCTACGAACTACCCTTGTGCTCTCACGGTTCGCCTCTCACTTGATCACGAACTACCCTTGGTTTACCTCTCACTGAGTCATGGGTAGGTGACCCGGATCCTATCTAGGACTCGGGTTGGTGGTCAGTGATGTATAACAGACTTACTCTTTTGAAAAGCGTAAGTATTTTCCGAAAAAAAGCTCCTCTATAAGTAATTTTATTTTTATATAAAAATTAACTTAAATCAAACTTAATATTATTATATTGATAATAAATTTTATTTTTATTTTTAAAATATTAAAATATTAAAATATTAAAATATTAATATAAAATATTATATTTTTAATATTATTAAACATATATATTTAATTATTTATATTTAGTCATATAATAAATTATTTAATATTTCAATTTTATTTTAAAATAATAATTTTAAATAATATTATGCACATATTATTGAAAATATTCAATATTAATATTTTAATAATAAATATTTATTACAATTATAAATATATTTATAATAAATGTTTTGTAATATAAAGGTTAAAATATGCCATAAGTCTATATACTCTTCACAAATTTGCAATTTAGTCTCTGTACTTTTATTTTAAAAATTTAGTCCCTTTACTTTTCGATTTCAAAATCAAGTCCAATTATTTGCATTGTTAAATTTTTTTGTCAATTTTGTTGATGCCACATTTGTAAATAAAAATACTCACTTGGTAGTCATCTAACTAAAAATAACGTTGTAATGAACTCTGAATTTAACAAAATATTTTTATTATATGCAAAAATAATTTAAAATTATATATATAAAATAAAATCAATTAAACAATGAAAAATAAGAAAATATCAAATGTATGTTTATTTCATTGAAAACAACTTTTATGAAATATTTTTAAGAAATTTGTAAAACAACAGAAGATATTTTACACAGATTCATCCAAGAAAGTAAGTTATTTTTCAAAAATCATTTTTCGGAAGCAATTTTTGGTGAAACAAATAGACCTTTAATTATTATAATTATACTTCAAGCTCCTGGTTGGATTGTAATAGATTCCTTGGATTCTGTTGCCTACCTTACTGCCTTTAAAAAGATAGAGCATAAATTTTTGGGGATTTAAGAGAAGTAAAAACAAAGAACGGATAAAACACGAGCAACAAGAAACATAAAAATGAATCTGAAAAAATTTCTTCTTAACCATTCCACTAGTAAGCGTCACTAAACATTACCAAATACATAACTACCCCCACTAACTATATTGAAACTTACAAAACATTGCTTGCACTTAAGCATAAAGAGTCAATCAGCACCTAATCAAACCAATGCACCTCAAATACATTAGTTAGCATCAAATCAAATGAAACTAAAAGAAACTAAACTAAGCTAGCATGCTTCAAACAAAGTCAAAATGCAACAAGTTTCATCAGCTGCATCGTTGGCCAACTTGTAACACTCCTCCTTGGCCTCTATGTAGCAAACACCAATGTTGTTTCTTAACGTCTTGAACTTAGCAGTCCCAACAGGCTTTGTTAGAATGTCTGCGAGTCGATCTTCAGAACTGCAATGCACACTTCCTTTGATTGCTCAACTTATCTCAAAAAATGAAAATTTGATCTTAACGTTTTTTTTTGCCATGAAACACCGGATTCTTTGCAATTGTAGTAACATGTTGGTTGTCATAATAAATCTATGTTGCTTCCCCTTGAACCAAGTGTAAAGAAGTAGCCTAATGTGCTCTTCATGTCATCAGTTGATTCAGCTCAGTCACTGTCTATGTATCCAATCAGCTTCAAGTTATTGGCCTTCATGAATTTTGTAACACCCAGTTAGGCTGGTAAATATAAAAGAACTCCGATTGGCACAATCCTATTTGCCCAATGGATACTCTGTGAGTACATAGGGCGTATAGTCAATATTAGAGCACTAGGTAAGGATATTTATATAGACCAATAGGTATACAAAGAATAAGAGAATTGGTAAGAGTATTAAGGGTTTTTGAATGATGGGTATCGCCAAAGGTATAGTACGCCAAGTTTACCTAATTGTTAAGCTAGTTAAATTCTAACGAAATAGTTAGGAATGAAGGAAGTGATGAATTAAATATATATAATAAAAATATGGATTCTTACATACGTTTATATATATTTAATTCTAATAAAGGATGTAAAATTTGATCACTATTTGATTTGAGTGATTAAATGGGTTATTGAAAAAAAGGAAAAGGGACCTAAATGGTAATTAAACGGTTTAAGGATTTAGTGGACAGTTTTGGGCAACTAAAAGCATGAAATTTGGATGATTTTTAAGTGGAAAAAATGGTAATTTTATAATTAAATTAATTAAAAGAAAACAAAAGGCTAAATTAGTATCATCTTTTTGGTTTCCTTCTCCAATACAACCAAATATCCATGGGAAAGCTAGCTAGGTTTAGCCATGGTGATTTCTTCATGCATGGTAAGTAATTCTTACCCGTTTTTAGTAATTTTGATGTTTTAGATCGTTGCAACAAGGTCCAACTAGCTCGTACCTTCGATTTTGAAACTGTTCAAGATATTCAATGTTGCCATTGATTAATCTATGTGATTTTAGATATTAAATGATGAACTTTAAGTATTATTTGTTATTTATAAGAATTTTAGTAAGTGATTTTTGACGAATTTACCGATTAGGGACTAAATTGTTGAAATAGTAATAGTTCAATGACTTGATGTGAACTTGTTGCAAAAACGGGCTGAAATGGATGCTATCAATATTAGTATGGGTTTGCAATAAAAATGGTTAATTTGCATGTTTTAGGCTCAAGGACTAAATTGAATAAAAATGAAAAGTTGAGGGCAATTTTGTAAAAATGTAAAAATGACTAAATTGCATAAAATGGAGTGAGTTTTCTGTCTAAATTAATAAATTTAATGAAATTATTAATTTAGATCAAGAATGAGTGGAAAATCGAGAAGAAGGAAAATTGCTAAATAGCCCCTGCACTTTGACATTTCTGCAATTTAGCCAGGTAAGTTCGTATGAACTATAATCACTTAAATGTTGATTAAATTGAATATTTAATATGTGGTTCTATTGTAATTGAATTAATATATATGTTATTATGCAATTTATCATGTAATGAAACGATGGAAATCCAACGACGTTTCGATGACTATCGAGCCCTGTTTGAACCTTAAGAATTCATAAGATAAAAATGACATGTCATTAGGGTTACCATGTTTACGGGTGCTGGTCTTGAACGTCTTACCAATTGCTGAGGTCCGACATTTGTTACGGATACTCCACAGCTTGTGTGAGCAGCATCGTGTAACTTACATTCTGACCCACAACTTGTGTGAGAAGGCCCATTTCACAGCTCATGTGAGCAATGATGTAAAGGAAAGTAAATCTTACAGTTATATGTTTAACACACTTTGTGTGAGCTATCCCTTGTATCTGATGATATTCTAAACTGTTCAACGGGTAGGAAAAAGGAAAGGAATGGTAAATGTTCAAATGAATTCTATTATGTATTTATGAAAAGGATTGAAAATGTAAGCTTTCACTTGGCATTATGCATGTTCATGGAAAGTTTAAATGTTTCAAATAAAGTTCACATGGAAATGGATCATCATATGTTTAATTCAAGTGATTTATGTATGTATGCACTAACTTGTGCATTAATGATGATGTTTAGGCTTGTGCTAGGCTTGTGTCCATGGTTGATTTTTACGCCTATGCTTTGTAATATGCAAATGGAACGGGTAAGAAAAGGAAGTGAAACGGTAAGTTCATAATTGGGATATAATATGATGATATTCGATGAGTTAAATGATGTATTTATATGTGAGCAAACTACTTATACTATGGATGAATCTACCTATATCATGGATAAATACACTAAGTCTAGAATTGATAATGTTGTTTAGGCTTATGATAAGCATTGGGAACGAAATGGAAAGTAAGAAAATTGAAAGGTATATAATCTTATAAAAAGGTTGATGATTAAATATTATGTCTCATAAAATCCTATCATGTTATGAATGATAAATATATTATACATTAATGTACTTACTCATTTGTGAGTTGATGATTATATAGATTTATGAATCTTATGGAATTGGTATAGGTTTATGCTTATTCTATAAAGTTTATACGAGCTTACTAAGCAAAAATTGCTTACATAGTTACTTTCCTTTACCTTACAGATTATTGGAAGCTTGATCGGTTCGAAAGCTTGTTGGATATCTATCACACTATCGAGAGATTATGTCGGTAGATTTTGATGTTTTAATCAAGCTTATAATGGCATGTATAGGTGGACTTGTGGTTTATGTTAGTTGATGAGTTTGACATGTATATGTCATTTTGGTTGATGTAACCTTTGGTACTTTTGATGCCTTGCTTCTGTGTGTTATTTGGACAAAGTAATAATGCATGTTTGAATGACTAAAGTGATAGGTGATGAATTGAACTCAACATGGTCAAGTTATGATATGCTTTAGAAAGGTTTTGAATAGATGTGCAAGATTGAAATATGGTATGCATATATGTTGGTTGCTGGTAGCATTTGGAAATGGCTAGATTTGTGTCATTTATATGGTTTTGATGCATATGAGAATTGGTCCAAATGGTAATGTTACTTTGACATGGCATGAATCTATTAAGGTATGGTTGAAGTGTGTAAATTGTGATATGATTTGGTATGGAAATATGTTAGTTGATGAATGGTTAAATATGCACATATTTTGGTATGTTTGATACATTGCGTTTGAGGTACCTTTTGGCATATTTGTTGTATGGATAAATGACCTTTTGAATTGGTCTTATTATGCATATTCTAGATATGTGTTAAGGTTTGAATGGATGTGCAAATGGCTTCTAGGTGTGTGCTTGAATTGTGTGAAATACATGGCCTGAATTTGGCTTATTTCTGTCCACACAGCCTAAGACACGGGCGTGTGTCTCAGTCGTGTATCCCCTGTAGGTTTTAAAGGTAATATTTTGCGAGTTACATGGCCTAGCAAATAGGCACATGGCTTGGCTGTGTGAGTCACACGGCCGTGTGACCCTTGTAATATGAAATTTTCTATCTTTTTCCATAAATTCTAAATGTTTCTGATTTAGTCCCGAATTGTTTTTAAAGTGTTTCTAAGGCATCGTGGGCTCAAATCAGGGACGGTATGCATGTGTTTGGATGGACTAAGATATGGTTTATGAAATGTTTGGAAATGAATATTTTTATGTTACAGTTTTTTGGTAATGCTCTGTAACCCTATTCCGGCGATGGATACGAGTTAGGGGTGTGATAGAAACACCATTGCTGATTTACTTTGGAGCTAATCAAGGATCTTTATTGCTAAGCTAAAACTAAGGATCAGAGTTCATGTAGATGGTTATTTCATAATCTGGGTAAGTATTATGGACTTGCATGTTGACTTCAGAAAGAGTAAGTCTATTTTATGTGTGCAAATAGTAAGATGAGGAAGTAAGATGTTGCATGAAGGTTATCTAGGTTCCAAATGTTGATGAAAGTCATATGAATGAGTTTTAACGGTATCCCAATGTTTTATAAGGAATGGTTGCTGAGATTTCTCGATGGATGTTTGGACCTGAGGATCAAGTCGCTATTTTGGGGTTGTCAGGTGAGTTTTTAAACTGACTCATGTAAGTATACTATTTATTTTTGATGCTTCTATGATGAACCTTATGAACTGCAAAAATGAAACTAGAAAAGGATGGTATGATGAATATACAGATGTGTGAATATTAGTTGAGGGTTGCATATATAATCTGAAGTTGAATCTTGACTATATGGGCATGTTTTGAATGTATGGGGTGAATAGTATGTTAAGTTTAAATGATACCAATGCATGAATGGTCTGCTAGTGAGTCTGTGTCTGTCTTCGCGGAGTTGTCTAGAGGGGTCCGTCGAGACTTTAAACATGATCTTTGAAAGGAAACGTCCATGATCAAGGCTCCATATTGTGTAAGACCATAGCTGGGCTATGGCATCATATAGAAAGACTATATCGTTCAATTCTTAGAATCGGATACAGAAACAGAAACAAAAACATACGATATTAGATATAATTACAGAACAGTTCAATTACAGATGTAGATTCCTACCCCCAACCGCTACACACCATCTCCGTCCATCCCTACACACCATATAGGGTTTCAAGTACCCATCCATCCCTACACACCTGCAGATTATTAAACTGCCACACTTCCTCTATTTCACAAGCCCAAACCAATGCATATGCGGATTAACATATATCAGATATGCGTATACAGAAATACCAATTTAGAAAATGCTCATGTAAAACTATTACAATTACTTATCAACTTTCATGTCAACTATATATATAACAGAATATTCAATAAAAGATCATCGGAATACAATCTCATTGCCTAATTCAGATCATATGGAACTTACGGTAGGCCTACATTCATTATGAACGATGATTTCGGCCCGAATGAAAATTTCTAATTTTTGGCTTGAGTGACTAGCCCGTGTAGTCTACACAGCCTAGCACACGCCTGTGTGGCCCAGCTTATTACCACACATGGCCTAGCAAACGGTCGTGTGAATCAAATTCTCAAAACAATGAGTACACGGCCAGGACACACGCTTGTGTCTAGCCTGTATGACCCTAACTCAAAAACAGTGAGTTACACGGCCTAACACATGGCCGTGTAGCATCAACAACCATGTTTTTTGCCATTCACAAATTGTAGAAATTTAGGTTTTTATTACACACCTGATGCCGAGTCGACGAAGAAGCAACAAGAATGACTCCAGAACCTAATACCGAACAACCAAAGACCAATTCAATAGTTAATTCTCAAACGAACGCTCGAAAAGTCGAACAAAACAGAGTTATTTTGAAAGCTTCGATGAAAAAGATACCAATCTCGAGAAATTTCTCGCTCACCTTGTACGAAACAACGATATACCAAACTAACGTGTTGAAGGAACGTTACCTTAAGGATCTTTGCCTAAAAAGATAACCAATGGACACTTACACAGATGAATCGAGCAACACAAGTAAGAAACTAATTGTTGGCGAAAACAAACGAAAAGTAACAATTAACAGAATTTCAACCCCAGAATTTATATGATCAACCTTACCGGTGAAAGAAGTAACTAGATGCGCCAACATGATGACCGAAACAAGAAGTAACAAGAGGAGAAGGAAGTGACATGATTCAAAAAGAAAATAATAAAAAATAAAGAAGAAGAAAAGATGAATAAAAAGACCAAATTCATAAGAAAAGGGGAAAATAAGGAAATTTAATTAATAAATAAAGAAAATTAAACTAATTTTACAGAGTAGTAAAAAAAATATCCACGCTTCACTTACGCAAAGACTCGAACACAAGACTAAAGGATATATAGAAACTTAACCATTAAACCAGGAGGCTCATTCTTGACATAGATTAACACATAAATAAACTTAAGTCGACAGTTCAATGATAATAGTTGAATAAAAAATAAAGAAATTTCCTAAAAGAGATACTTGAACCCCTGACCTCAATCACACAACAAAACACTTAGCCACAGCTACAAAGAACAAATTATTAACATAAATTAACAAAAATAGTTCAAAAATTTAGGGTGTTACAACTCTCTCCCGCTAAAAGAAATTTCAGCCTCAAAATTTACCTGACTGAAATAGATAATTGTATTGCTGACGAATAGAATCTTCAGGTTCCCAAGTGGTTTCCACAATGCCATGATTTCGCCACATAACCTTAACCATAGGAAAGGTTTTCCTCCTTAAGATCTAGATGTCTCGATCCAGAATTTGAACAGGCTCCTCCTCAAAATTCAGATCCGGTCGTACCTCAATCTTCTCAACAAGAACAATATGAGATGAATTAGACCGATACCGTCTCACAATAGAGACGTGAAACACATTATGAATATGATCCAACTCAGAAGGTAGTTCGAGCTGATAAGCGAGAGGTCCGATGTGTTTCTGAATATGGTAAGGTCCAATGAATCTTAGACTTTACTTATCTTTACGCTTGAACCAGAGAACTTTTTTCCACGGAGAAATTTTTAGAAATACCTATTCACCCATAGAATACTCGATATCACATCATTTTAAGTCTGCATACGATTTCTGTCAATCTAAAGCTGCCTTAAGAAGATCTCAAGTCAATCTAATAGTATTCTCAGTTTCGAAAACTAGCTTGGAACCCAAAACCCAATGCTCACCTAACTCGGTCCAACGAAGAAGGGTACAACACTTACGACCATACAGAGCCCCATAAGGTGTAACACCCCTAACCTTAAACTGTCGCCAGAACAGGGTTACAGAGCATTACAGGACATATCAGATAACTTATAACTAATTCAAAAATAAATAACAGACGTATCATACTTTAATCAAATATGTCATATTAGTTCCATTTCATACTTATAACCAATTTAAACATCATTCTACAACCATAAACACAAGACTCTTATACTTAACCTATACATCACCTAGGTACATGCCATATTATCAAAACAAAGGTACATCACTAAAATTTCTCTGAGGTCGGGATTGCTTTGGATGCTGGACCGGACACTGACTTTCTACTAACCTGCGCATGGAAACAACTGTATGTTGAGTGTGGGTATACTCAGTGGTATTACCATAATTCAAATTTATAACATTAATCGATAAATTATATACATTCAATTTATGCTTACAATTATTCATTAATTATCTCATACTTTAAATCAACTTGATCATTAATAACAATAAGCAATATTTCACTATCTCAATTTCATTGGATTTTTCACATCTCATTCCAATAGTTCATTTCAATTCATATACAATTCATTCAATTTATCACTATATTCAATATCAATTCTATTGCAATTTGTACTCACTAATATCATATAACAAAAATTTACTCTTAATCAAATCATGAACCTTGGGTTCATATCTTCAAATCTCATATATCGATTTCCAATTCACATATCAATTCACAATTTCACTTTTTCATTTCTTTCCATAGCTCAATCAATCACACTTATTCAAGTTTTCTTATTTCAATTATTTACCCCTATTAACAAGACTCGGACCTTGGCAGATACACAGATCCAACCAAACACACCAGAATGGCACCCAGTGCCTCATCTGATAGTTCGAAGCAATAAAGTGACTCCCAGTGTCTCATCAGCAGAGCCGAAGAAAGTTGGTACCCAATATCTCATCGAAATTATCCAAAGAAATATAGTGACACCCAGTGTCTCATCGACTGAAGGTCGAAGAATCCCTGAACTCTTCCAATCCTATGGCATGCCAATTATATCCGACTCAGCCCGACTAGTTAATAGGGTTTCTGAATCACATTTCAATTCAATCACTTTCTCATACTTTCAATTCAAATCATTCCAATTTAATCACAATTCAATTCAATAAATTTTCCACTTTCCAATCAATATACCATCAAATGCTCATACGTATTCATACTTCATTTCAATTTCATTCAATTCACAATTTCTCATGTTCACAATTCAAATCAATTTCTCAATCTAATATGCATTTCAATACCACATTAATTCTTTTAATTCAAATCATATCACTAGTAATTTCCATTTAATTCACATACAATTCAATATCATTTAATTCAATATCGATATTCACCTTATTTTTATTTACTAAACATATTATTCAAAATTAACAATTGCTATTAATAAATTCAATCCCAATACGTATTTATCATTCAATTCAATCATGATACTTACCTCAATTTGCTTATCATGTATATTAATTTATATTTTAACAATTAATAATGAAATTCGAATTATGGTAATACTAACCGGAATTTCTCTCGAGTCACTCCTTGTCCACCTTCTCCTTTCCTTTCTTGTTCAATGACTCTTGCACGACATTAGCTATGTAATTAAACAATTAAAAATCATTAATACACAATTTCATCTAAATATTTCCATTTATACCTAAACTTTACCTAAATTCTAATTTAATTCCTTATCAATATTAATTTTGTTTTCCCAATTTAACTCCATATTCTCTCTTAATTCTTACCATAAACTCATATTAACTCTTCAATTTCACAATTAATCCATAATTTTGAGATTGTTTCAATTTAGTCCCTACTATTCAAAACTTAAACTTTATTTTACAATTAAATCCTCTACTAACATCTAACTTGAAATTAAATCAATTTAACCTCTAATTCATCATCTTTCCCAACATGAACCATGTCTAAAAAATCTAATATATTACAAAATTTCGACATAAATCCAATAATACTTTGTTCTAAGATTCCAAAAACATCAAAACTAAGAGAAAATGGACTAAATTGACTTACCAATTTAAGCTTGGAGGTTAAAAACCCTATTATTCTTTTTCCCTTTCTTTCCTTCCTTTTCGTGAGCTTCTCTGTTCTTTTTCTATCTTTATTTCATTGTTTCTTTTATTTTCATTTCTTTCTTTTGTTTAATTAATAATAATATAATATATAAATATCTTTTACTTAATTAATAAGTATGTATATATATTAATTACAAATGTATACATACATTTATTACACATGTATTTATAATTACCACACACTTGTCACTTTTTATGGTTTAATTATTAGTTTAGTCCTTTCACCTTTCTCTATTCTATAATTAACTTTCACACTTAATTCAATTTAGTCCTAATACTCAATTAACTTTAATTCAAATAAATTCACTTAACTAAAATCCAATTGGTCTTATAACTAATTCTATAAATATTTTTAATAATTATTTTACGAGTCTGTTTTACCAAAACGAAGACTCGATAATTCATTTTCCAATGCATGCACTTTTTAGGTCGTTACATAAGGTGTCATCTGAATGCTAGATTGGAAGTTGTTATTATAGGCGAACTCAGCTAGTGGCAGATAATCCTCTCAACCACCCCGGAAGTCGATTACACAACTTTACAACATATCCTCTAAAATCTAAATGACTCACTCAAACTGTCCATTGGTCTGAGGATGGTATGTAGTACTGAAATCCAATTGAGTGCCTAAGGCCTTGTGAAGCTTTTTGAAAAATCGAGAAGTAAAATGTGGGTCTCTGTCAGAGATGATCGAAACTGGCACTCCATGCAATCTTACGGTATTAGAGACAAACAACTTAGCCAATCTCTGAAGCAAATAATTAGTCCTGATTGGAAGGAAGTGAGCAGACTTGGTCAATCGATCAAAGATGACCTAAACCAAATCCTTCTTAGTGGGTGTTTAGGGCAACCCACTAACAAAATCAATAGTCACACGCTCCCACTTCCAAAAGGGAATCTTAATTGGTTGTAGCAGACCTGAAGGTAGTTGATGCTCAACCTTAACCTTTTTGACACGTCAGAAAATGAGAGACAAAGGTAGTTACCTCTCCTTTTAAACCGACTCACCAGTATAATTCTCGAAGATCCTATAAATCTTATTCGCACTAGGATGCATACCATAAGGACTACTATGCGCTTCCCGTAGAATCAACTGCCTCTAGTCAACATCATTAGGCACACATATTTGATCCTTGAAACACAGAACCCCATCCCTGTTTAATCCAAAATAAGAAATCCCACCATCCTTAATCTGATGAAAATGAGAAGCCAAAGACTCATCACTCAATTTTTTAGCTCGAATTTGATAACTTAAGTCAGTTTAACTTGTAATATGACCAGTAAAATATTGTCATTAAACAAACTAAAGCAAGAAAACATCACTCTTAGATCAGTTATCGCTCTATGACTAAGAGCACCGGCTACTACATTAACTTTACCGAGATGATACTCTATCGTACAGTTGTAATCCTTAAGCAACTCAACCCATCTATATTGCTTAAGGTTTAACTCCTTCTGAGTTAGCAGATACTTGAGGCTCTTGTGTTTGGTTTAGATGATACACCTCTCACCATATAGATAATGTCTCCAAATTTTCAGAGTGAAGACAACTATAGCCAACTCAAGGTCGTGAGTAGGATACTTACCTTAATGTGACTTAAGCTGTTGAGACGCATAAGTCATAACCTCACTGTCCTGTATTAGAACACACCCCAAACTGACATACGAAGCGTCGCTGTAGACAACAAACTCCTTACCAGATTCATATTGTACCAAAATAGGTGCCTGTATTAAAACAAACTTAAGCTTCTCAAAGGTCTCCTACTGCTCGTCAGACCACACAAACGGAGCGTTCTTACGCAATAGCTTAGTTGGAGGAGCAGTGATAAGACAAAATCCCTCAACAAACCTTCGGTAGTTACCTGCCAAACCCAAGAAGCTCTGAATCTCAAACACATTCCTTAACTGTTTTCACTAGATCACAGCTTCAACTTTCTTAAGATCTGCTCGGATCCGCTCAGTTGAAACAACTTGCCCTAGAAAGGTAACCTCTCGCAACCAAAATTTAAACTTGTTGAACTTAGAATAGAGTCGTTTCTTACGGAGTATCTGTAGAACTATCCGATGATGCTCATCGTGCTCACTCTTAGTCTTAGAATAAATCAAGATATCATCGATGAATACTATGACAAATTGATCCAGATACAACTGAAATACCCGATTCATCAAATTCATAAACGCAGTCGGAGCATTTGTCAAACCGAAAGGCATAACCAAGAACTCGTAATGTCCATAACGAGTCCTGAAGGCAGTCTTATACACATCAGTCTCCTTAAACTTGAGTTGACGGTACCGAGAACGTAGATAGATTTTGGAGAACACGGATGCTCCCTGAAACTGATCAAACAGGTCATCGATCCTCGGGAGTGGATACCTATTCTTTATCATCAAATTATTCAACTAACGATAATCCACACACATTTTCATTCTGCCATCCTTTTTCTTGAAGAACAGAACTGGTGCTCCCCACGGGGACACACTCGATTGAATGAACTCTCGATTGAGAAGTTCTTGAAGCTGAGCTTTTAACTCCATAAACTCTTTTGGTGCCATACGATAAAGTGCAATAGACATAGGAGCTGTATCTGGTAGAAGTACAATTCCAAACTCAACCTCCCTGTCGAGAGGTATCCCCGACAACTCCTCCTTAAGGAAAACATCCTAAAAGTCCCTTACAGTACGAATGTCTTTAATAGAAAATTTTGCAGAACTAGAATCAGACACAAGGGCCATGTATGCCTCACAACCCTTACTAACCATCTTTTTAGCTACAAGAGGGAAGATCACATTAAAGAGGTAATCTCGAAGCTCACCGATCATAATACTCTTGGTATCCTCATCCGATCTGAGAGTTACCCTCTTCGAGGTGCAGTCTAGACTTACTCGATGTTCCATGAGCTAATCCATTCCTAGAATTAGATTTAACTCTCCGAATGACAATTCCATCATGTTAGCCAAAATACAACACCCTAAAAATATAATAGAATTCATCTATACACTTTATCAACTCGGACTGAAGATTAATTATAAGAACCTCTCTAGCAGTAATCTCATCAAATATACCTAGATTCACAAAAATAGTACTAACTACATATGTGTGAGTAGATCTAATATCTATTAGAGCAAAATAGGGAACAAAGTGAATAAAGAACGTACCCCCTATCATGTCAGCGCCACCTCTGTGCTCACGGTGCTTTGCCACATACACAAGGGCATGTTGTTGTTCCTCAGTCTGAGCTGCACCTCGACTAGAACTATTACCACTCCTGACCGTACCATAGCCCCTAGGTGGCTACTGAGTTGTTCTAAGCGATTGAACATGACTTGGAGTCGGAGACGAAGCCTGTGCAGAAGCTTGGACCTGATCAAATCGTAGAGGACAGTTCCGAGCACGACCTCTATTGATCCACACCAAAGACAAGCCTCTAGTTTTCTCCAACACTAGCCCGAGTGGCATCTCCCATAGTCACTACAGGTCTGAATCTCAATCGATGCAGCTGGTAGCTCAATCCTCGGAGGCCCATCAAATCTAGTCAGTTTCTTAAGGTGCTGAATAGAACTAGGGGGACCCAAATCCTCTTGAGCTTACTCTAACTTCTCACTTGGTCTCTCCTCTTATGCTTAGTGCGCTTCACCTCCTCCCCTATCTTCGCATTATCAACCAAGGCCGTAAAAACCCACTCTCTTTGAGTAGCTATCAGAACTCTAAGATCATATCTCAACTCTACCTCAAATCAAATACTCATCTTATAATCGTTTAGAACCAGATCACAAACATACTTGCTTAATTTTAGAAACCTGGCCTCATATTTGACCATAGACCTCTCTCTTTGAACCAAGCTCATAATCTCATGTCTACGATCCTCCACATAACTTACCCCCACGAACTTGCTTTGGACAACACTCTTGAAGAATTCCCAAGAAATCTGTTCAGGCTGAGCGCCCTGCTCAACAATTAACCACCACTGGTAAGCTTCATCTCGAAGCAAAGATAAAACGCCCCTCAACTTCTGTGCAGGAGTGCAGTCGATGTCATTCATAATATGCTCGGTGGCCTCTAACCAGTACTTGGTCACTATAGGGGCAACTTCTAATTACAACCCAAAATAACTCAGCACCATTTGACCAGAGTCGTTAAGTAACCGGCCCTCGGCTCCTGGATCTAAAATGGGTCCTAGTGACCCTCTCCAAGACATACGACATAGCTTGGGACAGTATGTCATCCTCGGCTATCGAAGTCCAAGACCCAGACTCAGTAGTAGGAGTACCAATGGTCTCGTTAGTCTTTAGGTTGGGCATACTGCTTATAGAGGATGACTTTGCTCAAGCTCCTCCTCGACGCCCAGGACGCCCAAGAGAATTACGTCCACGACTACCGTGCGAACTTATTATCCCAACTTCTCTACAATGCCAGAAGTTTATAGGTCAGTTTAGAGTTCTCATCAGATATTTTTGTTCACAATTCATATCACAGTCTTTAACTAAACCAACAAGTTCAGCTACTACAGTATTCCTAGTTAAATAATATACTAAAGTAGAAGTACTTACAGGTTCGGTGCTAGAGGCTCGATCTTTTCTAAAACCAATTATTAGAGTTACTCGAATAAAGTTTTCATTAATAACTCATTTTAAAAAAATAGGAGCCCAGAAACATAGCTCGGGTCTTGTAAACCTAGCTTTGATACCATTAAATGTAATATCTCATACCCAACCTAGAAGTTAAGACAAAGTCTGAAGGTTAAATCAAATTATTTTAGAACAAACCAACCTTTAATTATTTAAAGTTTAACAGTCAAAAAACATGTAATTAGTTAGATCAAACATAAAAATTCAACTTTCAAAGCGTAATCCAAAATAAACACACACTAACAAAAGTTTATAAAAGTAATGATAAAAATAACTAAAGAGGATGACCAAGCTCCTGCAACATCGACCCGCCTAAGTCTGTGAGTTACCTGTAATTTAAACAAACAACTAATGAGTTTACAACTCAGTGTGTAACTCATATTCCCAATTAAATAGTAAGATAACAGATGTGATTTTAGTTTGTCTTTAGTCAGTCAATTCTCAGAAATAGAAAAATAAGATATTAGATACAATTGTAGAACGGTTCAAATATAGATATATATTCCTACCCCCAACTGCTACACACCATCTCCGTTCATCCCTACAAACCATATAGGGTATCAAGTACCCATCCATCCTTACACACCGCATAGTGACTATGCGTCATGTTTCAAAAATATTGCAGTCAAGCTGTCAGATTAGAATGCGATAACTCAATAAGTCCGATATGAGTTTGTGTCTTAGCCATTAAGCTCGACAGATTATTAAACTGCCCACACTTCCTCCTTTTCACAAGCCCAACCCAGTGCAGATGCGGATTAATATATATTAGATATGTGTATACAAAAATTCAAATTCAAAACATGCTCATGTAAAACTATTATAGATACTTATCAGCATTCATGTCAACTATATATATAATAGAATATTCAATAACAGATCATCGGAATACAGTCTCATTATCTAATTCAGATCACACGGACCTTACGGAGGCATAATTTGTTTTTAACCGCGATTTTGGCCCAAAGGAAAAATTCTGATTTTTGGCCCACACGCGTGTGTGGATTCACACGGCCTAGACGGCTGGCCCATGTGGTCCACACGACTTAGCACACGCCCTTGTGACCCAGCTTATTATTACATACGCCCTGGGTGGTTGGCTCGTGTGGTCCACATGGGGCTCATTACAACATACAGCCTAGCACATAGCCGTGTGAATCAAATTCCCAAAACAGTGAATTACACTGCCTAAACATACACTTGTGTCTCTGGCCCGTGTGGCCCTAATTCACAAACAGTGAGTTAATCATCCTGGACACACGCCCGTCTGTGTAGCCCATGTGACCCTAATTCACAAACAGTGAGTTACAAGGCCTGACACCGGGCTATGTGACTCACATGACCTACCATATAACCTAGCACAAGGCCGTGTGGCATCAACAACCATGTTTTCCAGCTTTCGTAAATAGTAGAAATTCGAGTTTTCATTACACACTTGATACAAAGTCGATGTAGAAGCAATAAGAATGACTTTAGAACCTAATACCACACAACCAAAGACCAATTCAACAGTTAATTCTCAAACGAACACTCGAAAATTTGAACAAAATAGAGTTATTTCGAAAGCTTTGACGAAGAAGCACCAATCTTGAGAAATTTCCACTCACCTTGTACGAAACAGCGATATATCGAACTAACACATTAAAGGAACGTTACCTTGAGGATCTTTTCTTAAAAATATAACCTATTGTGCTTAAACAGAGAAATCAAGCAACACAATTAGGAATCTGATTCTTGGCAAAAACAAATGAAAATCAACAATTAACAGAATTTCAACCCTAGAATTTATATGAACAGCCTTACCATTGAAATAAATAACTAAACATGCTAATAGGATGACCAAAACAAAAAGTAACAAGAGGAGAAGGAAGCGACAAGAGACAAAAAGAAAAGAAGAAAAAAATAAAGAACAATAAAAGAGGAAGAAAAAGAACAAACGTAGAAGAAAATGGGAAAATAAGGAAATTTAATTAATAAATAAAGAAAAATCAAACTAATTTTATAGAGTAGTAAAAAAATATCCCCTCTTCAGTTACGCAAAGTGTAACACCCCTAACCCGTATCTGTCGCTAGAATAGGGTTGTAGAGCATTACCAAATAAATGTAACATAATCATTCTTTTCAAAACATTCAATGAAGATAACATAACCTAATATTATACAATCATATCGTCCCTTATTTGAGCCCTTGAGGCCTCAAAATCATTTTAAATGTGTTTCGGGACTAAATTGGGAACATTTAAAATTTTTAGGAAAAAGTTAGAAAAATTTAACTACGGGGGTTAAACGGCCGTGTGGCCAGGCCGTCTGACACGCACGGCTGAGACACATGCCCGTATCTTCAGCCATGTGGACATTCGAAGTAGGGACACACGGTCATGCCCCAGCCTATGTCTGTGCCCGTGTAACTCTCTGACTTGGGTCACACGGCCAAGCTACACGCCTATGTGCCAGGCTGTGTAAACTCTCAGAATGGCCTTGCACACCCGTGTGGTAGTCGTCTATCTCACACGGCCAAGTCACACGTCCGTGTGTCTGGCCCTGTGGACCTAAATTGTGCCTTAAATAAACAAGTTTAGCATTTCCTACTTGCTTGGGCATTAAGAAACTCAAAAATCATTCGTTTAACCTATTCAAAACACGATTAAACACACTCAAAATATGCCAAAACAATCATCCAGGGTGTCTTACCCTTATTGGTACCACATTTATATCATCAATATATCATTCAAATCAAAGTTCCAAACATATCAAAATCACTCCATTTTGCCTAGTTAATAAACACCTAAATATCATTAGTAAATTCACAAACACCTAATAATCTTAGGTTCAAAATAACATACCCAAATTATGGCATCAAACATAACATATGTTTATATACATACCAAACCAACATTATACTCAAACTCAACTACATAACATATACCAAATTCATTAAAAACCCAAATACATCCTAGGTACATGCCATTACAATAGATAAACATCACCACATTTGATATCAGGATTGTTGCTGGATGCTGAATTGACAATCATAGAGAAGTACCTAACCTGCACATGGAAAACAAAACCGTACGCTGAGTAAAACTTAGTGGTATTTCTATAACCTGAACAATTAAATACATAATAATATATGAATGCTAAAACCAAATTATTCAACCATTATTATAACTAAGCATACCATTACAAGATATCATCCTTTCAAATTCATACATATTAACGCATCAATCTATATCGTATTCAATTTTTCACATGATTTCAAACTTGATTTGGCTTTAACAATTATTTCAATTCCCATCACTTGCTATATAAATAGCTTCCATATATCAATTAAGATTGCATTTATACAATGGCACAACTCATTCCATATTCAATTCATGAGTACATAACTCATATTTTTCTTTTGTTCACAACAATTTCACATTTCATTTTTCAATCTATTATCTCATTTCCATTCCACATATTATGTCATTTTAATATCAAATATAAAAATTTATTGTTTATTTACCCCTATTAACACGACTTGGACTCGGACAGGTACATGGATCCAACCAACACACTAGTTGGCACCGAGTACCTCATCGGATAAATCCGAAGTAATAATCACTCCCAGGGCTATATAAATGGACACCAGTGTTTCATCAGTTAAACTGAAGCAAATTGGCACCCAGTGCCTCATCGAATCGAATTCGAGGAAATCCTTGAACTCTTCCTATCATATGGCATGCTATCTATATCTGGCTCATTCCATTACAATTAATAGCATTTCATTTCACTTTTCAAATACAACCAATATTCGATTCTCATATTTACACATTATCACAATTACACATAATAATATCAAATTTTCAATTACTCAATACATTCATAACATATTCCACATCAATCCAATTCGATCAACTATGAATTCAATTTCATTGTAAAGCACATTTGTTAAGTTCACTTTTGAGCTTAACTTATTCCACTAATTACCTTAATTATTGATGAATTCTTGATCAATTGGTTTCAAATTAGCTCAATTTACATTAAGTGTATCTTATGCCTTGCTAATTTATTTTCGTTCCAATTCGATGATTTAATGTTATTTTAAGTCATGGTACAAGGTAGGTACAATTAGATGGTTCGAATGGACCCAATTGGGAATCCAATTCCCACGAATGGAGCTGATGAATAGGGCTGATCGTATGCTGATTTTGAAATTAAAATTGACTTGGTAAAAATGCAAATCAGAATTAACCAAGTCAATTACAAAAGACCTTGATAACGAGAGCAAGATTCGGTCCAATTTGGAGGTGAATGAAGCTAAAATTGTGCGACCAGTCAGCAAGGGAATCAGATTTAATTCTGATTGTAATTCCCCTTCCCTTGGCTATGACCGATCCTAATGCAATTCAGCCTTTGAGTAGTTGAATTGGAGTGAAACTCTAATTGGCTTGAGCTGATTTTGTGTGATAGGATGAGTAAAAATTAAGGGGATCAGATCAGATTTTTTATTCTGATTTCCTTACCTGATTTGAGGCTGATTCTATCCCATAAAAAAGAGAGGACTCCTACCAGCATGGAGTGCGAACAGAGTGAGAAGAACCAGTAAGAGGAAGACAAAAATTGGAAAGAAAAAAATGAGAGAGAGGATCGAGTAATTCAGTAAGCACAAGCACCTTTAATCAATCTAGCAAGTGTCGATCAAGGAGCTGAAAATTAGTCCAAGAGTTCAGCAACTTTGAGAGGAGGAAAGCTCGACAATTAGAGTAGTATTTCTAAACAAGATTGATTCAAAATTCACTATGTTTTCAATTAATTCTTGCTTTGTTTTATTTGCTATGAGAGGCTAAATTTCTTTTGCTTAGTTAGACACTTATGAAGCCAAATACAAATTAATTCAAAGAAAAAATTTGTTTCGAATTTAAATTCGGTGTTCCATAGTTGTTTATTTTTATTGTTCAAGGGTTTTTCTAAATCAATTGGATTGATCAACTAGTTAATTTAGGAATTCTCTTATAATCATCTAAGTTAAAATTAAGGAATCGTATTTCTTAATTAGACTTAAAATTGGTGATAACTAATTGGCTAACCACTAATTAGAACAACTACGAATTTAATTACATAGAAGCCGTTGGAGGATTTTCTATGGTTAATGTTAGGTGAAGTCTCTCTAGTACCTAGTGCATCTTTAATCAATCAAACATAGGGCTGATTAAGGGTAGTTTTTAGTTAAGAACGTTTCTTAATTGGATTAAGATTGGTAGAGATAGGAAGTCGTTTCGTAAGTGATTTTATAGCCTTGCTATTGAATTGGTTTTCTAAGATAATTTTGAGTCACAATTACTTGTGTTTGGTGAATTAAGGTGTCGATACCTAAGCATTCTTTCTATCTATTTGATTATCGATTTCAAGCATTCTTGATTTAAATTTACTTTTGTTCATTACTTTAATTTTCAGCAAGCAAACATTGAAACAAACCCCCCTTTGCGTGAGTGTGTGCGGTTTACATTTAGTTTTATTTCAATTTTCCTCCAATAGATTTAACACAAGCTTCCTTGTAGGATCGATACCCTATTTGCCCTATATTCCCAGTTAATATTGGTTGAGTAGTGGATTTAATTTGGTGGATGTAACGACATTGCACCAAATTTTGGGGCTGTTGCCGGGGAAGCGACGTTGTCGAATCTATTTGATTTTCAGAACTTATTTTATATTCTTGTTTTTGTTGTTGCAACTAGATTTATTCCTTTAGTTTATATTATTAAGGAGCGGATGGTGAACATCGAAGTCCCCTGCTAAAACCACCGATCAGCAAGCTGAGACTTGCAACCCTCACACCGAGACTACTAGTTTAGAAGACATCGATATGGCCAACCAGACCTTGAAGCAATTGGCTGCACCTAACCTCACTGCCCAGCCTCTATCTATCACTTACCCCAGCCTTGATAGGCCTTTAAAACTCAACTCGGGACTCCTCAATTTGTTGCTGAAATGCAATGGACTGTGGGGTGAAGATCCATACTGACATATTAATGAATTTATCAACACTTGTTCAACCATGCAGCCAAACGGTATTGAGGAAGAACAAATCAAGCTCCAAGCCTTTCCTTTCTCATTACAAGGATTGGCAAAAGGACTGGTTATATTACAAGCCACCGGGTTCATTCACGACTTGGACGGGGCTGCGTAAAGCCTTTCGCCAGAAATTCTTTCTGGCATCACAGATAGGGTCGATTAGGAAGGAAATTTGTGGGATAAAACAGTTGGTAGGTGAGTCATTATATGAGTATTGAGAGAGATTCAAACGGTTATGTGCAAGCTCTCCGCAACGGTTATGTTCAAGGGTTTTTCTAAATCAATTGGATTGATCAACTAGTTAATTTAGGAATTCTCTTATAATCATCTAAGTTAAAATTGAGGAATTGTATTTCTTAATTAGACTTAAAATTGGTGATAACTAATTGGCTAACCACTAATTAGAACAACTACAGATTTAATTACATAGAAGCCGCTGGAGGATTTTCTATGGTTAATGTTAGGTGAAGTCTCTCTAGTACCCAATGCATCTTTAATCAATCAAACATAGGGCTGATTAAGCGTAGTTTTCAGTTAAGAATGTTTCTTAATTGGATTAAAATTGGTAGAGATAGGAAGTCGCTTCGTAAGTGATTTTACAGCCTTGTTATTGAATTGGTTTTCTAGGATAATTTTGAGTCACAATTACTTGTGTTTGGTGAATTAAGGTGTCGATAACTAAGCATTCTTTCTATCTATTTGATTCTTGATTTCAAGCATTCTCGATTTAAATTTACTTTCGTTCATTACTTTAATTTTCAGCAAGAAAACATTGAAACAAACACCCCCTTTGCGTGCGTGTGTGCGGTTTACATTTAGTTTTATTTCAATTTTCCTCAAATAGATTTCACACAAGCTTCCTCGTGGGATCGATACCCTATTTTCCCTATATTACCAGTTAATATTGGTTGAGTAGTGGATTTAATTCGGTGGATGTAATGACATTGCACCAACATTAATTCTCACCTCCAATGCTTACCATATGCAATAATTTCAAATACAATAACTTATAACTTAGTTCAGATAATAGGAACACAAACCGTGAATTCTGACCTATTTGACGTCGATTTTATCCTTCCCCTTTTTAGTTGAGGATTCCGGTACGATGTTAGCTACGAGATTAAAATAATTAAAAAACATTAATACAACACAATTCAATTTCACATTGACTATTACAGTTTTTACTCAATTTTTGCTTAAATTCCAATTTAGTCCCTAAACCGAGACTAATTTTTATTCTTCACATTTAATCCTATATTTTTATACTAATTTCATTTTAAACTAAATTTAACTCCCTATTTTCAATTAACCCCTAAATTGCAAATTTTTCAAAATTTAGTCCCTATTACACAAAATTTACAATTTGTTCTACAATTTAATCGTTTCCATTTCTAGCTTAAAAATCTATTATTTTGATCCTTAATACTAAAACTATTCAACATTAACAACATTTAAAATCTTAATAATTGTTAAAATTTCAACATGGGTCGCGTAGTACTAAACACCAAAATTCCAAAAATATAAAAATTACAAGAAAATAGACTAAATCGACTAACCAATTGAAGTTCGAAACTTAAAAGCCCTTAGGTCGTGCGTCTTTCTCCTCTTTTCTTTCTCTTTTTCTTTTTGCTTTCTTTTCTTTTTAATTTGCATATTCTTTTTTTTTATTTCCCATTTTGTTTTATTATAGCAACTATTATTATTAAATAATACATATATACATATCAATTTCATTTAATTAATTATAATATATAGCATATATATATATATTAACTATTATATATAATACAACATTAATGTCGTCTACCACATTAAAAATTTGGATAATTACTACTTTGGTCCCTCTATTAATTTTTAATCTATAATTCAACTTTCACCCTATACGCAATTTAGTCCTTATACTATAATAACTCTTAATTCAAGCAAATTCGCTTAACCGTAATCTAATTAACTACAAAACTAGCTTCGTAAATATTTATTAAAAAAATTTATGAGTTTGATTTATGGGAACGAAATCCCAGGAATGCACTTTCCGATACCCCTGACTATAGGGTCATTACAACTCTCCCCCTAATTAAATTTCGTCCCCAAAATTTACCTGAAAAGATTTGTGGTACTGAGATCTCATCGTCTCTTCCGGTTCCAAGTCGCTTCCTCGACACTATAATTATGCCATCGCACTTTCACTAATGGAACTCGCTTGTTACACAACATTTACACTATAAAATCTCAACTGGTTGTTCTCCATACGACAAATCGGGTTGAATCTCAATGTCTTTTTTCGAAATAACGTGAGACAGATCCGATTGGTATCTTCTAAGTATTGAAACGTGAAAAACATCATGCATTTTCCATAATTCTGCAAGCAAAGCTAAACGATATGCAACATGTCCCACTCTTTCCGTGATCGATAAAACGAGGACTCAACTTCCATTTTCGATCAAATCTTAAAAATTTCTTCCAAGGCGAAACTTTAAGAAATACTTTGTCGCCAACAGAATATTCAATAGCTCGATGTTTCAAATTTGCATATGATTTCTATCTATCAAAAGTTGTCTTCAATCTATCTCATATTTTCTTAAAAATATTTTCCGTTTATTAAATTAATTTCGGCCCGATCATTCTTCTTTCACACAATTCCAACCAGCAAACAGGTGTTCGACACCTATGATCGTATAAGGCTTCATACGGAGCCATCTGAATACTTGATTGAAAGCTATTGTTGTATACAAATTCGGCCAAAGTTAAGTAACACTCCCAACCCAATTCAAAATCAATAATACAAGTGCGAAGCATGTCTTCTAATATTAGAATAAAACGCTCAGATTGTCCGTCAGTCTGCAGGTGAAAAGCTGTGCTAAAATTTAGTCGTGTACCAAGAGATTCGTGCAACTGCTTCTAAAATCTCGAAGTGAACCACAGATCTTGATCAAAGGTTATCAACATAGGGATACCGTGTAATCTCACAGTTTCCTGAATATAAAATTCAGCAAGCTTTTGGAGTGGCTAATCAGTCCTGACAGCAATGAAATTAGCCAATTTCGTAAGTCGATCAACAATCACCCATACAACATTTTTCTAACTTGACGATAAAGGTAACCTGTTACAAAATCCATCGTTATACGATTTCATTTCCACTCAAGAATAGAAATAGGCTGAAGTAATTCGATGGGAACCTAATTTTCTGCCTTAACTCGCTGACAAGTTAAACATTTAGCCACATACTCGACTACGTCTCTTTTTATTCCTGGCCAGCAAAAGGATTCTCATAGATCGCGATACATTTTTGTCCTTTTAGGATGCAAAGCAAAAGGATTATCATGAGTTTCGCGAAGTATCAACCCTTTTAATTCTGAAACATCCAGAACACTAATTTGATTATGAAACCTTAAGCAATCACAATCATCAATGCTAAAATTTTCTAATTTGCCATTCTGAACCATTTTTCTTTTCTTTTCCAACTTGTCATCATCTAATTGTACTGCCTTGATTCGATCAAACATTCGATCAAACATTATTAGTTTTATCTTTAGTTCAGCCAACAAGCTTTCAACGTCATTGATACTGAGCTGAGCAAACATTGATCGTAATTCAACCGCTGCTTTTCTATCAATGCATTAGCTACGACATTAGCTTTACCAGGATGGTAATCAATAACGCAATTGAAATCTTTTAAAAGTTTGACCCAACGATGTTGTCTCAAATTCATTGAGATAGGAGGTATTTGAGACTCTTATGATCGGTATAGATATGACACTTTTTGCCGTACAGGGAGTGTCTCCAAAACTTTAGAGCAAAAACCACAACAACTAGCTCTAAATCGTGCATCGGATAAATACTTTCATGCATCTTTAGCTGACGAGACGCGTAAGTGATCACTTTCTCATCTTGCATGAAAACACAATCGAGACCGCTTAAAGAAGCATCACTAAAGACCACAAAATCATTTCCTGATTCTGGTAAAGTCAAAACTGGGGCTTCAGTCAACATTTGCTTCAATTTCTCAAAACTTTCTTGACACTGATCGTCCCAAGCGAATTGAACATTCTTATGCAACAACTTTGTCATCGACAAAGCTCTCTTCGAAAATCTATTTACAAATTGTTTGTAATAACTAGCTAGTCCAAGAAAACTGCGAACCTCTAACACATTCCTCAGTGCTTTCCACTGAACAATTGCCTCGATCTTTTTCGAGTACACTCTAATTCCATCAGTCGAGATAATATGACCCAAAAATACAACCTCTGATAACCAGAATTCACACTTACTAAGCTTTCCATATAACTGTTTCTCCCGTAACACTCGCAAAATAATTCTGAGGTGTTGGTCATGCTCGAATTCAGATTTTGAGTAGATCAAAATATCGTTAATAAATACTACCACACACTGATCCAAATACAATTGGAAAATACGATTCATAAGATCCATAAATGCTGCCGAAGCGTTCGTCAACCCAAAAGGCATCACTAAGAATTCATAATGGCCATAACGTGTACGAAATGTCATCTTCGGTACGTCACTATCTTTCACTTTCAACTGATAATAACTTGATCTCAAATCGATCTTTAAAAAGATAGAAGCTCCTTTTAGTTGATTGAATAAGTCATCAATACGAGGTAGAAGGTATCGATTCTTAATCGTCAACTTATTCAATTATCGATAGTCAATACAAAGCCGCATTGAGCCATCTTTCTTTTTGACGAAGAGCACTAGAGCTCCCCAAGCTGATATATTAGGGCTTATAAAGTCACGATCCAGCAAGTCTTGCAATTACACTTTTAATTCTTTCAACTCTATAAGTGCCATATGATAATGAGAGATTGACACCTGAGCCGTACCAAGAAACACTTCAATTGCAAACTCAACCTCTCGATCTGGTGATAATCCCAGTAATTCCTCGAAAAACACATCAGGAAATTCACAAACAGTTTGAATTTTACTGCACTGACCATCACCAGAATTCGAATTGATAACATAGGCTAGAAAAGCTTCACAGCCTTGATCGAGAAGTTTATCAGCTTGAATTGCTGAAATGATACGAGTTGAACCACTCATCCAAACACAATTCACCTCAATCATACCACCGCCTTCACTCTGAATAACAAAATTTTTTTTACGGCAATCTAGAATCACCCCGTGCTCCGTAAGCCAACCCATGCTCAAAATTATATCAAAATCGCCAAACGGCATTATCAACAAATCAATAGGGAATGTTATATTTTGTATCACTAACGGACATCTCCTACACTCTCTAGCAAAATGTTCCATGGATCCACAACAAGAACAACCTCGAGTTAACTTTTAGCATTCACCATGGTGCTTTTTCTCGCAATGCACACAAATCGGAATATCAATATCTTTGATTAGACCTTGCACACTACTAGTGGACACAATTGATTGTCGATCACAGTTTCTATCAGCTCTATCTGACTTATAAGTCGACCTCCAGCTACCACAAAATTCTTTTGATCTCTTCGGTTGTGGATTTGAACTAGCAGCTCCAAGACACTTTCCAATAGTATGAGTAGTCTCAGTCTTCTTATCAAAACTCAAAGCTTGTTCTACCATTCTCACCCGTTTAACTAAATTCACAAACTCCGTAATTCTATGCAATACTAACTATACTCGTAGCTCATCATGTAAACCACGCAAAAGTTACTTACAACTTTCAATTTCAATCGGCACAAATTCAACAGCGTACCTACTAAGTCCTGAAAAATCTTGTTCATACTCAACCACAGACATTCCACCTTGTTTTAGCATAAAAAATTATTGGCTTCTATCATCAATATTGTAACATCCCGTTTTTAGTGAAATTAGAACAGTGGTTTCGAGACCACAAATCCGAGTCCTTAAGAAAAATTATTTTAATATTATTTCATGATCTGTATTATGATAGGAATATTGTATAGAAATTTTTTTAAGAAAAATTTTATCGATTTCATGTTTAATTGAGAAAATGACTGAATTGCATAAAATGCAAAAGTTGAATTCTAGTAGCTAAAAGGATCACATAGCTATGGAATTCAAAATTTAAGGTCCTTATATGGCAAATAGACCATTAAGAGGAGTTAGTAGATAAGTTTGATGATTCATCTAAGGAAAATTAGAAAAGAAAAGATAAAATTGAAAGATAAAAAACAAAGATGATAAATAATAAAATAAAGAAAATATCATCATTTTATCATCATCTTTCCCAAATAAAATATGAAAACCCTAGCCATGGAGAACTGAAGAAAGAGAAAACTTATTTGGCCTAATTAGGTAAGTATTCAAGTCCCGTTTTTAGTAAATTTATATTTTCGAGATTGTAATAGCTTAAACGAGCTATCTCGGGGACTAATTTGTAAAGTTATCAAAGTACTAGAGTTTTTCCATGGTTGAATATGCATGAATTATGAAATTTGTGGTAGAAAATGAAAGGCTATTGATAGATAAATAACTTTTGTAAAGTGAATTTTGATGAAATGTGATTTAGGGACTAAATTGTAAAGATGTAAAATTCATGGAAAAATTCTAAATTTTATGAATCACATGGGCTGCAAATGTTATATGTAAAAACCTTCTAGGATTGGAATAAGGATTAAATTGCATGAATTTCATTTTCCGAGCCTAGGGACGAAATCGTCATTAATTAAAAGTATAGGGGCAAAATGATAATTTTGCCTAAGATGTGAATTGAATTGAAATTGATTATGAATTGTATTAAATTGAGCTAAATTTACTCGTATAGATCTGGATAGACAAAATATGGAATTAGATCAAGGAAAAGAGAAATTGTCGAATTAGTAGACAACAAATCAACGAACACTTGTCAAGGTAAGTTCGTGTAACTAAATTGAGAATTTATATGTGTTAATTAAATTGTATGTATGTGATTGTTTTATTTTCATATATATATATATATATATATGAAATTGATTACATATCCGACAAAGCCCGATAAATGGTAAGTCCCGTTTGAATAAATAAAATTCGATGGATACATGATTTCCCGTATTGGTTGTGATCCTGCATATGTTGCGGACACACCATAGCTCGAAAGAGTGTCCCGTTATTAGCCCTATCGAGCTTCCCGTTATAGGGTTCTTGTGAGCTTCCCGTTAATAACTCTTCGAAGCAACATCCCGATCGGTTGTGATCCTGTAACACCCCTTACCCTAGACCGTTGCCGGAGTCCAAAATGATGCGTTACCTGACTTAACTTACTACTTCGGAGCATAAAAAATTGCTTTAAAAATTAATTCGCTCACGTTCAATCAATATGTTCCTAAAATGGGCCCTCGAGACCCTAAAACATGCAACGGAAACGGTTCAGGTCCAAACCGAGAACATGAAAATTTTTTCGAATACTTAAATAAATCAAAATAATTTATTTCACTATTTACAATAAAACTGTCCACTTGCGTGACAGTTACTAATTTAATTATAAGTCGAATTACGAAACTCAAAATTTAGATCTATAAATTTCTCCTAAAACTAGACTCATATATCTTCTTATCATAAAATTTCTAGAACTTTTGGGTTAGCCAAATAGTACAGTTAATTCGTTAAAGTCTCCCTTATTTCACTGTCTGATGGTTCTGACCTCTATTCACTAGAAATCAATTATCTCATTGTACAGGCTTCATATGATGCTTCTGCTTATTTCTATTAAAAATAGACTCACTAAGGAATCTAGACATATAAATTATGACTCATAATTCTTTCTGTACAATTTTTAATGATTTCCTAAATTTAGAATAGGGGACTTCAAAAACCATTCTGACCATGTCTCACTAAAATTCAAATATTACAAAATATAAAATTTCTTTGCCTACATTGTTTCTTTCATGTGAAAATAGACTCGATAAGATTTAACTCTGTATCTCATTCACTCTCTAATTCCATTTCTACTATCCTTGGTGATTTTTCAAAATCACGTCAATGCTGCTGTCCAAAAACTGTTCCATTGCAAATTTTTACTATTTTGTAATTTCTTTGTATTAACAATCATTTAGGCATACATAACACCAAAACATGTTCTTAAGTAGCCATTTCAATAGCTAATCATTATCGAGTATTTACATGCTATTAATTATCCATATCATAAGGACACACACACAAAATGACTAAGTCCCTATACATGCCATAACTTAAAACGTTTCGAATCACAAAATATCGAGATGGTCTGTTGATAGTGTGAAATGATCTCCGACGCCTTTACGATTCCCAAATTGGCTTGGTGATACTATAAAAAGAAGGAAAATAAAAGGGGTAAGCATAAAGCTTAGTAAGTTTACAAGCAAATAAATAACAACATTTATCATAAATAATTATACTCATAAATTATCATCAAGTATCATGATCTTTACTTTCTTTTTTACTTACTCTCTTACTTGTTTACTTACTTGCTTACTTAAATAACTCATGATTATAACTTACTCCTCCCTTGCTGAAATTTTTTTCTCAACTGATAACTGAGATATTCTTAACCCTTATAACTCACCTGAATCTATTTATTATGCTTTTACCTGAACTTTCATGTAACATAGTCTATTTACTAGCCTGTTGAACCACTTGGAATACTAAGGATACTCGGGTCTCCTATCTGATAATAACATGCCAAAGCCATGTCCCATACATGGTCTTACATGGGATGTTTCCTGTATTGCAAAAGTCATATCCCAGATATGGTCTTACATGGGAGTTCTCATATTGGTGCCCATGCCATGTCCCAGACATGGTCTTACGTGGGACCTCTCATAACCTCAATAATGCCAATGTCATGTCCCAGACATGGTCTTACATGGGGTCTCATCCCCCTAATGTCATGACATTTGTATCCGATACATTTCTAATGTTTCAACGAGACTTTTTAACACTGATTCTCTATCATCTCATACTTGAGTCAACATTAAATAATTTCATGAAATAAGTACATAATTGCTAGAAAATAACAACATTAATAATAATGATTGAAATATTGCATTTATTTACCGTAAACTTACCTCGGTACAAAATACAGTCAAATCTAGCAATTTAGTCCTCAACCTTTTTCTTTCCCCGGTCGAACTCTGGATTTCGTTCCTCTTAATCTATAATAGCAAATTTAGCTTATTTAAAACTCACAGTCATCAAAACAGTCCTTGACTCAAACTTTGGCAAAATTACAATTTTGCCCCTAAACTTTTGCATATTTACACTTTTTCCCCAAAGCTCAGAAATTAAACTTCATCCCTTATTCTTATGTTTTATGATATACTGAATATCTTTCCCTTCTATGGCAACACCAAATTCCCACTCTAACATTTACTTATGAACATTAGGTATTTTTATCGGTTATGTCGTTTTACTTGTTTTCACTTAAAATCGCCTAACATAATTTCAAACTTCATATTCTACCATAAAACATCAAAATAAACATATTTCATCTATGGGTATTTTTCCAAATATGAACCCTAGCATGAATTAATGGTAGAATAAGCTAAACCGAGCTACGAAGACTCCAAAAACGTAAAAAAAACATTAAAAACGTGGCTTGGATGCACTTACTATGAGCTTGAGAAAGTGATGAAACCCTAGCTATAGAGTTCCTTGAAGTTTCGACCCTTATGGAAGAAGATGAACACATTTTGCCATCTTTTTCCCTTTTAATTCTTTTTATTACCAAATGACTAAAATGCCCTTCACTAAAACTTTAGTTATTTTTCCATTTTTTTCCATGAAAATCTAATGGTCTAATTACCATTTAAGGACCTCTACTTCAATTATGTACTTATATTAAATCCTTTATCATCTAAAGCTCATATTTACCCACTTTTGCAATTAAACCCTAATATGCAATTCAGACATGCAGTCGCTGAAATTTCTTATCGGTATTCTAACACATGCATCCAATCAATCGATAAATCATAAAAATTAATCACATTAAACTTTTCTATCTCAGATTTTTGGTTTCGCAACCACTATTCCATTTAGGCCCTATTTCGGGATGTTATAGATCCTGCATTTGTTGTAGGCGCACCACAGCTCTTATGAGCGTCCCGATATATGGCTCTTCGTGAGCTTCTCGATTAAAGGCTCTTTGTGAGCTTCTCGATTAACGGCTCTCCGAAGCTACTCGATATGGCTCGCTTGAACTTTTCGATATATGGCTATCCAAAGTTTTCCGTTAATGGCTCTTCGGAGCTACCCATTATTGGCTCGCATGAGCTTTCCAATTATGGCTCTTATGAGCTTCCCATTATACAGCCCGGATAAGCTTCCTGTTAAATGGCTCACATGAGCTTCTTGTTATAAGGCTCGAGAGAGGGCTTTCTGATTATGTGCTCTAAGGAGCACTCCCAAATATGAATTGACGGATTATAGATTATAAACTTCAAGTGTACTACCTGTGTAACCATCAATATTTATAATAAATTCAATGGCAAAGTTCCGACATGGAATAATCTGAGCTTGCGATGAATTGTTATGGAAATTGTTACCTGATGAGCTCACCCTTGATTCTTGATATTCACATGAATTACATGACTAACATGTTTTTTGAGATTACATGTGTTTAGCAAAATTGCCAAATTGCTTTGGATGTATTTGTATGCTTACCTTAAATGTGAATTATATAGGTAAGTTAATTTCCTGTTATACGAACTTACTAAGCATTAAATGCTTACTCTGTTTTATTTCCTTTGTTTTATATTACTTGAAAGCTCGTAAAGGTTGGAAGCTGGTCGAAGCAACATCACACTATCCCTCAGCTCAGTTCGGTATAAACAACAAAGTTTCTTTTGGGTATAATGGCATGTATAGGCTAAGTTTGGCCAAATGATGGCATATATGTGTGTTGGTTGTGATTTTCCATTGGTATGGTTTAAGTGAACATATTTTGATGTAAATAAATATATGTGTGTGGTTTTATCATGTTTGATATGTGTTTGGTATAAATAAGCAAATATGAGTTTGATCACCATGGTAAATGAGAATGCTAAGATATATATGACAAAATGACTTGTTTAAAACTTGGTTTGTGTTGATTCAAGTAATTGGTATTGCCTTGTGAATGTATTTATGTGTTGATGTAGGTGTGAGACAAGTTGGGTGAGAAAAGTGGCCTTAGAAATGGCCTATTTTCGTCTACACGGGAAGAGACACGGGCATGTGTCTTAGCCGTGTGTGACACATGGCCTAGCACATGGGGGTGTTTCGGTCGTGTGTCCCTTGCATCTTTAAAATTCAAAATAGAATGCTCAGGATATTTCACACGGCCTGGCACACGAGCGTGTGGCTTGGCCATGTAACCCCTGCACCTACACACGGCCTAGCACACGAGCGCGTGACTTGGCCGTGTGACCTAAGTTAGTAATCTCCGTAATTTGGACACAGGCCAGGACATGGCCGTGTGCCCTATTTCAAATGTCCACATGGCCTAAGACAAGGGCGTGTCTCTTGGCCGTGTGAGCCACACGGCCTGGCCACATGGGCATGTGCCCCTGCACCTTGGAAAAATTTTGAAATTTCGCGAAAAATTCTCTAAGTATCTAGTTTAGTCCCGACTTGATTCTAATGCATGTTTTAAGTCTCGAAGGCTCATATAAGGGACTTTATGAATAATATCTGACATGAATGTTAAATAATATGAAATGTTTGTATTTGATCTGTGTATTTTGGTAATGCTCCGTAACCTTGTTCTGGCGACGAATACGAGTTAGGTGTGTTACAAATATACACTTCACCAACATATTTCTTTTTAGAATTCCCAATTAGCCTGATCTGAGGATACGTGGCGTGTCATTGATTGCCACCAGGTATATGCTTCTCCTTACAGTAGAGAAACAACACATATTACGCTTTCACGTGGGTTGCATTCAAGTTGTTGCAAGATGTGCTTAGTGGATTCAATCCAAACTTTAGCTACAGAAGGGTCAACTCCTTTCAAACCTAAGAATTTGGTTGCACCGTATCTACATAACTCATTAATCAGATCCCGACCAAAAGTAGGTGTAGATGTCGTAGCAGATGTAGTTCCCACAACACACTGAAGAGCATCAGCGATAGCTCGAAGCAACTGTGAGTCACTTCCTCCCTCAGCATTACATCACTCAACGTTAGGTTGTTGAGTACTAACTGGATTAACACTCGATGTTACCGATTCGGTCCATCTAACTCATTAGAGACATCATCTCCGATATACATCTCTTGATCAACATCGTTATTATAATCATCCGACATTTTCAACTATAAAAAAAAACAAAAACAAATGCATCAGCATCCAAATCCCGACTCAATTCAACTCAACTATGACATATACCTCTAGACTCAATTTTGAGCTCGATTTAGTCTGATAATCGGCTAAACATGCAATCTCTGATACCAGTAAATGCAACACCCTTAACCCGTATCTGTCGCCAGAATAGGGTTGTAGAGCATTACCAAATAAATATCACATAATCATTCTTTTCAAAACATTCAGTGAACATAACATAATCTAATATTATACAAGCATATCGTCCGTTATTCGAACCCTCGAGGCCTTAAAATCACTTTAAAAGTGTTCCGAGACTAAATTGGGAACATTTGAAAATTTTAGAAAAAAGTTAGAAAAATTTAACTGCAGGGGCCACACGGCTAAGACACACGCCCATGTCTCAGGCCGTGTGGACATTCGAAGTAGGGACACATGGTCGTGTCCTAGCCTGTTTTCGTGCCTGTGTAACTCTCTGACTTTGGTCCCATGGCCAAGCCACACACCTGTGTGCCAGGCCATGTAAACTCTCGAAATGGCCTCGCACGCTCGTGTGCTAGCCGTGTGTCTCATTCGGCCAAGTCACATGCCCGTGTGTCTGGCCATGTAGACCTAAAATGTGTCTTAAACAACAAGTTTACCATTTCCTACTTGCTTGGGCATTAAGAAACTCAAAAATCATTCATTTAACCTATTCAAAACACGATTAAATACACTCAAAACATGCCAAAACAATCATCCTAGGTGCCTAACCAATGTACCCTCATTGGTACCACATTTATATCATCAAAACATATCATCAATACATCATTCAAATCAAAGTTCTGAACATATCAAGATCACTCCGTTTAGCCTAGTTCATAACCACCTAAACATCATTAGTAAATTCGCAAACACCTAACAATCTTAGGTTAAAAATAACATACCCAAATTACGGCATCAAACATAACATATGTTTATAAACATACCAAACCAACATTATACTCAAACTCAACTACATAACATATACCAAATTCATTAAAAACCCAAATACATCCTAGGTACATGCCATTACAAAAGATAAACGTTACCAGATTTGAGATCAAGATCGTTGTTGGATGCTGAATCGACAATCAAGGAGAAATACCTAACCTGCGCACGAAAAACAAAACCGTACACTGAGTAAAACTCAGTGGCATTTCTATAATCTGAAAAATTAAAGACATAATAATATATTAATGCTAAAACCGGATTATTCAATCATTATTATAACTAAGCATACCATTACAAGATATCATCCTTTCAAATTCATACATATTAACGCATCATTCTATATCATATTCAATTTTTCACATGATTTCATACTTGATTTGGCTTTAATAATTATTTCAATTCCCATCACTTGCTATATAAATAGCTTCCATATATCAATCAACATTGCATTTATACAATGGCACAACTCATTCCATATTCAATTCATGAGTACATAACTTATATTTTTCTTTTCTTCACAACAATTTCACATTTCATTTTTCAATCTATTATCTCATTTCCATTCCACATATTATGTCATTTTAATATCAAATATAGAACTTTATTGTTTATTTACCCCTATTAACACGACTTGGACTTGAACGGATACACTGATCCAACCAACACACCAGTTGGCACCTAGTGCCTCATCAGATAAATCTGAAGTAATAATTGTGCTCAGTGCTATATAAATTGACACCCAGTGTCTCATTGATTAAACCAGAGCAAATTGGCACCTAGTGCCTTATCGACTCGAAGTCGAAGAAATACCTGAACTCTTCCTATCCTATAGCATGCCATCTATATCTGACTCAGTCCAATACAGTTAATAGGGTTTCATTTCACTTTTCAAATACAACCAATATTCAATTCTCATATTTGCACATTATCACAATTACACATATATTCATTTCAAATTTCCAATTACTCAATACATTCATAACATATGCCAAATCAATCCAATTCAATCAACTATGAATTCAAGTTAATTGTAAAGCACATTAATTCTCACCTCCAATGCTTACCATATGCAATAATTTTAAATGCAATAATTTATAACTTAGTTCAGATTATAGAAACACAAACCATGAATTTTGAGCTATTTGACGCCAATTTTATCCTTCCCCTTTTTAGTCAAGGATTCCGGTATGATGTTAGCTACAAAATTAAAATAATTAAAATACATTAATACAACATAATTCAATTTCACATTGATTATTTCAGTTTTACTCAATATTTGCTTAAATTCCAATTTAGTCCCTAAATCGAGACTAATTTTTGTTCTTCACATTTAATCCTATATTTTTATACTAATTTCACTTTAAGTTAAATTTAGCTCCTATTTTCAATTAAACCCTAAATTTCAAAATTTTCACAATTTAGTCCTTATTACACAAAATTTATAATTTATTCTACAATTTAATCCTTTTCCATTTCTAGTTTAAAATCTATCAATTTAATCCCTAATACTAAAACTATTCAACATTAACAACATTTAAAATCTTAATAATTGTTAAAATTTCAACATGGGTCAGGTAGTACTAAACACCAAAATTCCAAAAAAATAAAAATTACAAGAAAAGGGACTAAATTGAATAACCAATTGAAGTTTGAAACTTAAAAGCCCTTAGGCCATGCGTCTTTCTCCTCTCTTCTTTCTCTTTCTCTTTTTCTTTCTTTTCTTTTTAATTTGCATATTCTCTTTCTTTTATTTCCCATTTTGTTTTATTATAGCAACTATTATTATTAAATAATACATATATACATATTAATTTCATTTAATTAATTGTAATATATAACATATATATATTAACTATTATATATATAATACAACATTAATGCCTTCTACCACATTAAAAATTTGGATAATTATTACTATAGTCCTTATATTAATTTTTAATCTATAATTCAACTTTCACCTTATACGGGATTTAGTCCTTATACTATAATAACTCTTAATTCAAGCAAATTCACTTAACCGGAACCTTAACTAGGCAACTAGCTTTGTAAATATTTATTAAAAAATATTTACGAGTTTTATTTACGAGAATAGAGTCCTGGGAATGCACTTTCCGACACCCCTGACTATAGTGTCATTAAATAAAGACTCGAACACAGGACCAAAGGATATATAGAAACTTAACCATTAAACCAACAGGCTCATTCTTGACACAAATTAACACATAAATAAACTTAACTTGACAGTTCAATCATAATAGTTGAACGAAAAATAACGAAATTTCTTAAAAGCGAGACTTGAACCCCTAACCTCAATCACACAATAGAACACTTAGCCACAGATTCAAAGACTGAATTACTAACATAAACTAACAACAACAGTTCAAAAATTCGGGGTGTTACACTTACGTTCCCAACTAATGATTAAAGGTTAGATGAGTTAAGCTCGCAACCTCCAATTATTTGAGTTAGTTGAGTTAAGCTCGTAACTCCAAAATAGCTTGCGGACCTATGTTCCCAACTGATGATTAAAGGTTAGTTGAGTTAAGCTTGCAACATCCAGTTATTTGAGTTAGCTGAGTTAAGCTCGCAACCTCCAGTTATTTGAGTTAGCCAAGTTAAGCTGGAAACTTCGAAACAACTCATTGGCCTACGTTTTGATCTGATGATTAAAGGTTAGTTGAGTTAAGCTCACAACCTAAGTTCTTTTGAGCTAACTAATTTAAGATCACAACTCCCAAATAGCTCACTGATTTAAATTTTCTCTGAGTCTGTTAATTTACAAACAAATTCTTTCTTACGAGAAACACAGTTTGTACTATTCTGCAATACAATTTTTGACTCCTATATCATACTATCCAACAACAAAACTTGCTCAACAAAGTTTCAAGTTAAAACTTATATGGTAAGCCCCAAATTACACACATTTCATAAATGTCAGGTTGTTGAGAAGAATCATTTTATAATTCTTCTTTGACCAAGTGGGGCACAAATTGTTATAAAATTATAATAAGATGTGTAATAACCTGACCCAGATCCGACCCGAAAACCCATGGATAAGCCATGGTTTAAATAACCCCAAGATGCTCCATTTGAGGGGATTCCAGATACGATTGGATTATCTTTTTCCTCTCTACTTCTTCACCAAAATACCGACCAGCTCCTTCTCCACTTCTGTTGACACCATGTATCAACAATATCTTACATAGAATTTCAATGTCTTTGGTTTAAACTTATTGGATGTTTTTGGTTCTTTCATTTTAATTTTAATTATTTATTTTAAATAGTTTAATCGAAGTTATGGTTTTTTTTCAATCGTACAATTTCTGTGTTTTTTCTGTAAGAACAATATTTTAAAACTTTTTTCAACGTTTTTGTGTGTTTCTTTTCCAAAATTTTAATTATTTAATTCTTAGTACTTGAAGATATGGGATATAGACGAGTATGTAAAAATTGATCACATAACACTTGTTTTAAGGATGATAATCCCATAATAAAACAGAAGAGACATGAAATCTACTCATTGAATAATTAAATTCTCCCAAGTTTACATGCAGCTTCAGTATATGTATATGGTTTAGAAAAGTAATGACTAGGTAGTGAGCTTGTGAAGGGAAGATCGTAGAGAGGAGAAAATTGAATGCCAACCATTCTGAGAAGGATGGAGTGTGTCCCAAAAGAATGACAAATTTGGATTCTCACAAATAGTGTACAGCTTTGCCCCACTCTCATCCACACTTCCACAGTAATATTTCCCCATCTCTTTTCCCTCACAGCATGGCTTCAATCCCAAACTTCCTGCTGCAATTTCATACAAACCCAATTTAATTATTCCTATCCCCATTAATCCAATGTATCATATATATATATAAACATACCTGGTGCATGCGTTGTAAACTTGTTTAGAGCTGAAAAAAATGCATCGTAGAGATCAAGGGTGATGAAAGCAGTAGAGTTGTCCTTAGCATTCAAGTTTTGGAGAGATTGGTTCAACATTTGGTTGTGGAACTTAGATCCTAAGTTCAAGGCTTGAGTGCAATTTGAATAGGAGGAAGAGGCAGCTTGTAGAGGTATGCATCCCATTGGCTCAATCAATGTTACTGCTATTCTTTTCACTCCTAAACCTCGGATCCTGTCTATGTTTATTTCCAGCTGATCCATTATCTTTTTAGTGAAGTCACCCAATTTCTGCCAAATCAAAACAAAATATATAATCTCTTTTAGCATATCACATGCTAACATGTTTGGAATTCACGTCAACCGTCTATTATCTCTTCCACTACTTATTATTAATTATATGTATATCAATGTTATTTTTTATTGTTTAATATAAAAATTAACTCCTGAAAGTTTAAAATATTTTAAATTTAGTATTAGAAGATTAAAATTAGGGTAAACTACAATGTCATTATATTGTTAGTAAGTTTATATTTTGGAAGTTATAGAATGATGATTGAATTATTTGAGAGTTTTTATTTAAGTAACTGGATTGTTACATTTTTTTTAAAGTTTGACTAGCAAGCTCCAAACAATGATTCAAGACTAGTGCGCTGGATCATTACTCATCGACAAATAGAAGAGCATATCTTAGATCTAAGTCGATCTAACGATCAATGTTGGAGATTGGAGAAAAAACTATTTGAATTTAGACTCGCAAATTCGTGACATTTGAAGCTATTTCATATAAAATAAACTGAATCGTAGAAAAGAAGAGGAATAAGAATTTTCAATTGGTGCAAGTAGTGCAAATGAGAATGCTATATAACAATAATTTTAACAGCCACTCTAGTGGCTTATATGAAAACTTTTAAATAGTTCAATTACCATTTTGTAACATTTTGAAGCTAAGTGAACAAAACATAAACTTACTAATAGTTTAGTGATATTAGGTGTAGTTTACCCTTAAAATTAATTAAAATTGATAAATAATTTTGATAAAAGTATGTTCAAATAAATTTGGCTTTTATAAAATATAAAGGAAACTTTATTTATATATAATATTAATGTATTACTTATAATTTTAAAAGATATTGATAAATATGAAATGGAACACTAAAATAAACTGGTATTGGTTAGTACATTAATAGAAAAATGATACGTTCAGTGATAGGATAAATACTATTGAGAAAAGATTATGCGAAATAGGGATATTATATTTTCTAATAGTTTAATGACACATCAATAATTTCATCTTGAATTTTAGGATTTTCATTTTCATTTGATTTTTTCAAGATGAAAATGCGGATGTTGTGCATTATCATGTTATATTAATATTATGTAATTGATTAAATTTTTATATTAAATTTTTGTATTGTTATATTGAAAGGTATTTCATTTGGCTAAATTATAAATATTCAATTTTGAAGGCAAAAGTTGGATTTAGACAATGACCCAAAATGAGATATAAATTTGGATAATATTACTTGGATTATTCAAAAATTCTCCAAAAACATGAAAAATTTTAGATCAGATAATTAGGATACCAAATTAACTCACCTGGAGATCGTGGGTGTTCCTAGCGAGATAAGTAGCGTAATCATTGCCGGCGACCGAGATGAGGCCAACGGAGTTGTCGAGATCCTGCTTGCCGTACACTTTTTGTTCAACCAAACGTTGAAAAAAATCAATTTGGGTAGTCATGTTGGGTTGATTGGCCAAAGTATCCAACACTCCCGTCCCTCCATACGCGAAATTCATACCATATTCTAAATTTGATCTCTTCACCTCTTTCCTCCATTTGTATGCTATTGGAGTTCTTATCCCCAAATACGATGCTGCCACCATTTTCAAATAAATCACGTACTTTTATTTTCATGCTAGCAGTGGGATTATGAAATTCTAAAAATAAAATATATGCATAAACAGCATTCTATGATTTAATTATAAGTGAACTTTATTTATTGCTTAGAAAAACCTTTATTTATCAATTGGTTAAATTCTACTATTAGTGCTTGTACTTTGTTAAAGTTGTGGATTTAGTCCTTATACTTTTCGAATTGGTCAATTTTAATTCAAGTGCTTTTCGAATTTTAAAAATTTAGTCTTGACCTAAACAACACCAGTTAAATACATTTGGTTAAATTCAACCACTAGTCCTGTACTATGTGTACAATTGTAGATTTGGTCCATATTCTCCAATTGAATCATTCTAAGTCCTTGTAATTTTTGAATTTTGAAATTTTAGTCTTGATGTAATTGACAATCGTTAATCTATTAATTAAATTTTAGTGATTAATATGTGGAAATAATAAGCTAATATGACATTACACATATGATAATATGTTTGACCCATTAAATTGGGGAAATAGTAGAACTTAAAGAATTTAATCGTTATCTTTGGTGAGAACATTTTAATATTTGAAAAGTACAAGGCTGAAAATGACCAAATTAAAGTATATGGATTAAATCTAACACATTTGCAAAGTATAAGGACTAATAGCATAATTTAACCATTATAAAATAAATTTTCAAATATTTTAGATATTTTATGATTTAATTATAACTTAACTATGATAATTTCATTTATGATTTTTCTTTCTAAAGATCGTTATAAAGTTCTCTAATAAGGGAATTATAATTTTCTTTCATTTATTTTTATGAGAGACCAATGAATATGAATTTGTTTTGAGTATTTTTCCGTCTATTGTATAATTCATATTTGAGATTCTTGGTTACTTACTGAACAAATTTATTTTTAAAATTTAAACTTTCGTTTTCTTTTTAAAATATAATGCACCCAATATTTATTGGTGAATATAAATGCTTATTACTTTTGTTAAAACTGCCTCCTAAAGTACAACACAAAAATATTAGCTAGAGGAGGACTTGACCATAAACTTTTACACAAGTATCAAAAAAAAAATCACAATTAACCAATGTTTAAGTCTAGTTATTCATAAAATCACTCTAAAGATGGCATCTAATAGGTGTGGGTTTGAACTCAATATCTACAATCCATTTTCATGTAAAAAAATAAAGGAACAAAAAATTCAACGATTTTGTGTGGGTGCCAAAGTAAGGAAATAGTATTATAATTTCATATATTTTAATAAATTTATTAGATTTTCCTTCAATAAATAAACACATTTGTTAGATTTAGCAATATAGAAGATATGGTGAAAATTATGTGACCTATGTAATCAGTGAGGACTCGACCATCAGAAAAGCGACCAGATGGTTTGCCAGGAAAAGTAATGCCGTATGGCTCTTTCCACGAACTTCCAATGGATTTTCTCCAATTACCCGTATCAACGTATGAGTCTCCAAACACAAACAACCTTAATTTAGATTTAGATTTCGAAGCGCCCTCATTTACTGCATCAACTTCTACAAATCATCAAACCCCAATATTCCAGATATTAGTAAAGTGAAGGATCTAATTTCCTTACAACTAAAGCACTTGAAACAGCAGATGTAAGATATAAAACAAAGGCATATCACCTGCAAATATTATAGTAATGTAGCAAAGAAGATGAAAGAAAGAAAATGGCATTGTTGAAGTTGGAGAGGAATTGACAAAGGTGGTATTGAAGGAATTCTGGAAGCTAACTTAACTTTTTTCTTGGGGTTAATGAAAGGTTGGATTTTTATAGAAATATAGATGTCAGTGTAAGTATTGAAAGTTTGAAGGACAATTCCAATTACGAGAAGCTGCTATTTAGTTCAACTCCTTAATGTTTCTTTTCTTGCTTTGGTAAAGAAAGTTGGTGAATTTGTAGAGCTGTTCCAAATTGGGTGAGCTGATATTATGACACAAAGAAAAGGACTTATCCGTATTTGAGCTTTGAGGTGGGATTCCTTGGGTGTTTAAATTGGTTAGAAGAGACATATCCACGTAAACAACTAATGCCAATGTTTTTACTATCCCAAGTGGACGAAGGATTATAAATGCGTTATTTGTATACTTCAATATAAGTAAAAGTCTAAAGTTAAAATAGATAAGGAATCGAAAGTTGATGTGTTGGGTATAGACCTGATCATTGGCCCGACCCGAAGACCTGCCCGAAATATGGAAGGGTTTGAGAAAAAATATAGGCTCAAAAAATGAGCTTGGACAAAAAAATAAGGCTCATTTAAAAATTGGGCCGGGCCTTAGGTAAGACATTTTTGGCTCAGGCCCGACCCGAATTCACTAAATGACAAAAAAATCTATTTTTTTAATGTTATTTTCTTATTGTTTTCTTCCTATTTTGCTACCATTTTACTATTATGTTGCTACTATTATGTTGTTATTGTTTGGATATTCTATAAAACTTATTTTATTGTTAATTTTGATATTATTTTAAAGGCATTTGTTAATTTTGTTATTATTTTAGAGGCATTTGCTTGTTAAGTTGTATTTATCTTAGTGTTATTTAAGTCTACATATTTTTTAAAATTTATTTTCAATTTGCTGGGAAATATTTATTTTGATGTTTTTAGTATTTTTGATGTATTATATGTATTTAAAAAGTATATACAAAATTAATATGGGCGGGCTAGCTCGGGCTTGGGTTTTATCATTTTTATCCGGGCTGGGCTTGAGCAAAATTTTAGGCCCATTTTTCAGGCAAGGCCAGGCACAGGCTAGTAAATGGGTCTGAATTTTTAGTTGATCCCGGCCCAGTCCACCCCATGAGCACCTCTAGTTGGGTATACGACTTCTATAGTATGTAGCGTCATTCATAATAGTGGAATTCATAACCTGAGACATGGGTAATTGATATCCTCTTATTGGCATTACATGATTGATAAAAAGTAAACGTGGTCACGGGTCGTCCGTCTCTGTGATGAATGGCTTAATTATTATTTGATAGTAATTGATTTTTCATGAAGGAAGATGTAATGGTTACATGAGATAAAATAGAATCATATTGGGAGAACAAATATTATCCCAAAGATATTAAGGATATCCTATTAGGGTAATAGACTTTATGACAAGGTTATTGGACGAGCACCGATCAAGTTACTTTCGTAGTGGTATGCTGTTAAGGAGAGCTTAATCACGATACTATAGTGGAATAACTTCGTGACTAAATGAGTTTTCAATTAATAGGCGAAAAGATGAAACTTAATTATAAATCATTTGAGCCCTAATAGTATATGTCTAATCGGTCATTCTGCTAGCTTGTTGAAACAAAAAACTGAATTGCATGTTGAATCAAATGAACATAAATGTATAGAAATGGTGAAAATGGATAAATGAGAAATATTTGGAAATGATTATTTCTCTAAAATGAAAATGAAAATGAAAATAGAGAAATGAAATTATTTGAAAATGAATGTGGTTTTCTCAAAATGAAAAAGAAAATGAAAATGACTTAAAAATGAATTTATATTTTCAAATTAAATGAAATTTGAAAATGAAAATAAATCATTTTGTCATAGTAAACCTATTGAATCTAAAAATATTAAATATAATTTCTCATAGATTCTTTTACGATAAACTTGTAATGATTTTAACGAATTAAAATTTGGTTAAGAAGATTATTTTATTAGAAATAAATTGAGATGTTTATTTTGAGAAATAAAAAAAATAAATATCAGATTGGATCGAATTATAGAATACTAGATTAAAAGTTCAAGAAATATTTGTAATTGGACCCGATATGGGAGAGGCTCAAAAGTCCCTCATGTTAGAGGGAGGGATGACAAACCTTAGTATTATTAATTAGGGTTGTCGCCCCCTATATTTTTAGTTAGACTAGGAATTCATTTTTCTAATTGAAATAAATTTCTACAATATAATAAGGGTTTTACTTCTTCTTCTTATAAAAAGATGGTACCGGTAAGGTAAAATACAAAGTTTAAGATATTGTTACTCTGCCTAAAAATAGTGAGAGTTTGTTCTCAAGTATTAAATTTATTTTCTGAAATAACAATTATGTCAGTTTCTATTGAGAAGAGATATTTCGTTTCCACACTATTTCTTATTCTATATTTGATTCAAATTGTTCGAGCCCATACTCGAAATAGTTTGTGATACGAGGATAGCGGAGAAAATCGTTCGATTGAAAGTAAAATAACAACAAGGATTCGTCTAGTTGAAAACATAGTTGCGATTTCGGTAAAGAGTTTATTTCTATATATATCACAAATCGGCTCGATTTTTAAATTTTTATTTTTTGCTGTGTAAGAACACTGTTTTTACTGGATTTTTTCCAACACATTTTGCCAAAAATAGGGACAATGTCGTGATCTTGAGCCCTGAGGTCACGACTTAAGGCCGACAATGAGTGACGTCGCAATGTTGATATACCTGAAGTCGCGACATGACTCACTGAGATGATGATGTCGTGACGTGAAAATCTTGAAGCTGCGATGTCAATCCGATACTATTAAAACTTTATAATTTTGCCCTAATTCATGTGCAGGTTAGCAAAAGAGCTTTCACAAGCTCGTGTGGTACCTAAAAATAGTTGTGTAGCTTAAAATGAATGTGATTTATATTTACCGGCATTTGCGAATGATTGTATAATGTTTATGTGACGTTAGTTCCACCAGTAATGATCGTGACATACCATAACTTGAACCTCGCGATTGCGTCAAATATGGGGGTGTTACAAACCAATACTTACTTTCATTTTACTTTGCGTGCAAAAATCATTGAAGACAATATACAATGAGTATTAATGTAACTTATGAGTAATTTTATTAAACCAATCTGTTCGAAAAAATATAAGTATATAAGCGAATATACTACATTTAAGACACCAGATTCAACGAGTAAATCCCTACTTTGATTATGGTATATTTAAGTCCCTCATTCATCATCAGATTAGCATGAGAGATTTCATAAGCCCATTTATAACCCATATTTGATTAAATAATGTAGATAAATGAGTTTGGAACTTAATAAATTGATATTTGAAATATAATAGAATTGTAATTGTTTTGACAATAAATGTGATATTTCATGTCTCGAATCTCACAATCAAAGTCGGGAATGAGATATTATATCTTCCAAGGAGACTTGCATAATACCTTTATCTCATATGAAGCATTCGAGAACTTTGAAAGTTAACGGTTTACGGTTAGAATTAATATAAAACAACATAAAACAAGAAAAGCGAGATTGGTTAGCACAAATCGAAAGCAATGACTTTCTCCTTCCGTCTCGTTTTCGACGATTCAATGATTTCCTTGGCTACAATCAATATCTGAACAATGCGTTAAATCAGTACAAACAATTGCACAGCAAAAACACCAAATTTAAGCATGATATGGGCCTAACCGAAAACCCTACTCCTTAAGGCTTTATGAACCGAAATTTGCATAACTTGAATTCTACTTAATCAAAATCGATTTCCTTAGTGGAAATACACCCTAGAGACTTGAATTCATTCAAAACTCACTAAAAACTCTGAATCTAATGTTATTTTCTTCTTCTTCTTCGAGTTCTCGCTCGCTCAACGACGGTGAAACACGCAATTCAAGCCAAACCTCCATTTTAACTTGATTTTCGATTAACCAAATATATTCTAAAATTATTCTTATAAAAAATATAATCCAAAAACAAAAACAAAAACAAATCGAGGCTCTCATTTTCAAAAACGAAAATTACTCAGAAATAAGGGGAAATAGAGAATAAATAGAAAAACGTGTTTAATGATCAAAATTCATAGTTTGATGATAGAAATCACTTACAATTTATGAAACCTTGTTAGAAAACCAGAGAATTGTTGAAAACCCGTAAAATAATTTTAAAGAGAATTTTTTAGAAGGTTTTAGATAGTTTGCGTGAAAATACAGAAGAGAGGTTGTTTTCCCCCTTTGTTCCACAAAATGGTTTATTTGCTAAAACGTCCGAGGTGGAATTACCACTTAAGGACTTGCTTTGATCAAATTCATAATTTTTGAAAAACCCCACATTGTTCACACTAATTTTACTAACTTTTTAATTTAGTCCTAACTCTAAATTGCTGAAATCAACTCTCTATAAATTATCTAATGACAAATACCCATAATTAATCTTTAATTCACCTACATACCAAATTCTGAAAAAGCTCAATTTAAGAATTTAGTCCGAAAATTAAATTTTTCAAGCTGACTGAAATTTGAATTGTTATATAATTTCTTCACAATCTTAGCATATTTGAACCCACGTTTTCTTACTCTAACTGAAATTTGAATTGTTTCTTCACAATCTTAGCATATTTGAACCTAGATTTTCTTGCACTAACCATTATTTTGATGTGAAATATAAAACTGTACTTTCTAATAAGTGGTATTTCAATGTTATTTTCATCCTTTAATACCAATTACCTAAAAACCGTTGGTGGAAAGCTTTCCTGAGGCAGTTTTAATTGAACCCCCCTACAATTTCATGCTCTTCTCATTTTAATACGCCCTTAACCCCAAATATCATCTCTCACTAATCAACAAAAGCTACTTTCTTTCACTATTTTACTTGCAATTCATTGCCTTTTTATGCCATCTCTTCTTCACATTTGTCGGGTTCTGTCTTTCATGTCTGGTTCTCTTTCTTTATCGTAAATCTCAATCCAAACATCTCAAGCTCCCTCCGGAACTTACTATTTGGTCTATTGTTGGTAATCTTTTCCAGGTTGCTCGCTCCGGCAAGCCTTTCTTTCAATACGTCGACGATCTTCGCCGTAAATATGGGTCGACTTTCACTCTCAGGATGGGGACTCGAATGATGATTATACTCAGCGACGCCATGCTTTGCCATGAAGCTTTCATCGAAAACGGTTCTATATTCGCCAGCGGACCCTGAGAAAATCCCACTCGAAACATCTTTAGTTGCAACAAGTTCACCGTAAATAGCGTCGTTTACGACCCTGAGTGGCGGTCTCTGAGACGAAACTTGGTTCAAAACATGCTAAGTTCAAGTAGGATTAAAGATTTTCACAGTAGTAGAAGTCAAGCTGTGGATAAACTCATAGATCGTCTTCGAGCTGAAGCTAAGGCCAATGGCGGCATTGTTTCGGTGTTGAAAAGTGCTTGTTTCATTGTGCTTTATATACTCTTAGGGATGTGTTTCGGGATTGAAATGGATGAAGAAACTGTTGAGAAAATGGATCCAATAACGAAAAATGTTCTTATTACACTAGATACAAGAATCAACGATTTTCTTCCCATTTTAAGGCCCGTTATTGGCGAGCAACGCAAGCGAGCACTCCAAGTTCGTAAACAGCAAGTCCATGCTGTTGTGTTATGTTTTTGTTAAAGTGCATGCAGGCTATTTGCATGTTGCAGCGCTTGTGCATGCTGCATTAACAAGTTTTTTTTGTTTAGTTACATTGTAATTAAATTAGTTGAAAATGAACAAGCTCATAAAAGCTTGAAATGTTTAGATAGTTGAATGGCTAGTTTAGGTGGCTTGTTTATGTGCACAAGCAATGTTTTTCAAATTACTAGGCTACTTAATGGTAGTAGGCAGTATTTAATGATGTATTTGGTTATAAATATATAGTCCTTTCTAGTTGAATTAATGAGCAAAATGAGCTATCAGCCATAAACTCCTTTGCTGCAAGATTGTGAGCAAATAAAAATATTTCACTTGTTCTATGTCCTAATAACCCCAACAATATCATTTTGTTCATCCGACAGCGTCGAGTAGCTCTTAGGAATCCAGGATCAAATAAATCCGCAATTCCATTTTCGTATCTCTACACCCTATTTTATCTCAAAGTTAAGGAAGAAACTCAGCACCATCCAACTCAGAGTTGGTCTCACTTTGCTCCGAGTTCATCAATGCCGGAACTAATACCACCGCGACTGTACTTGAATGGGGCATTGCTCAGCTGATTCACAATCCAGATATTCAATCTAAACTGTTTGATGAAATCAAAAGTACAGTTGGTGATCGAACAGTGGAGGAGAAAGTTGTTGAAGAAATGAAGTATTTACAAGCGATAGTGAAAGTAATTACGAAAGCACCCACCAACCTACTTTTTACCAACTCATGTAGCGACTGAGGCAACAACTGTGGGTGTTTTCAACATCCCCATTGATCCAAATCAAGAGATTTTCTTCCCTGGGATTACTGAAGATCCCAAAATCTGGTCTAACCCAGAAAAGTTCAACCCTGCAGATAGATTCTATTTAGGGAAAGAAGATGCAGATATAACAGGTGTAACAATGGTGAAAATGAAACCATTTGGTGCTGGGACGAGGATTTGTCCTGGATTAACAATGGCCACTGTTCATATTCACCTAATGTTGGCAAGAATGGTTCAGCAAATTGAACGGACTTCTTATCCCCCTAATTCTAACATTGATTTTAGTGGGAAATTCGAGTTTACTGTGGTGATGAGTAATACCTTAAAAGTAAGGATCAAGCCAATGGGTGGTATTAGGTAAAAAGGAAATCGAAATCATAAAATATTAATATGTACTTATATCTTATAAGAGATCATCAAACAAAGATGTTAAAGTGTACCATATTAGGCATTTAATTATGGTCTAGACATGTATTTGATAGCGTTGTATATTATTGTTATTTCAAGTGGTTTGGTTACTCGTGTAATAATATAAGAGTTGACTGAGTCTTAACTCGGTTAATATCGTCATTGTTACTTCAGTAGGAGGTTGTGGTTTGAGCATGCTTATGCATGTTTATCCTCTATTTAAAAGTTCATGTGGGATTATGGATAGTTCTAAGCATTGTATAAAAAAACAACATAAAGAAAAAAGTTACTTATTACAATACATATTACAATAGTTATATATAAATAAGGAATAGTTAATACAAATTTAAACTTGAAATTAGAAATATGAGTAAAAACTCTAGCAAAAAAATAAAAATCGAAAAAAATTTCTCATATTTTCCCAAAACAAGTCATGTGAGTGGCTAAAAGTTATCGATTAAAATTATTTTATTGCTAACTCGTATACTAAAACATGATGAAAAAGTAATACTCCTAGCAAACATAGCATTCATGTTTATCATCACTACATATAGTAAAATATTATTTACTTTATTATCCACTTGCTGTTTATGTGGGGCAACTATTGATGTTGAGTAGGGATGCCAAAACTCAAATCGCCCAATGGATTTTGAACCAATCCTTTCTAAATGGAACGTTTTTTTTTTAAAAAAGTGGATAAAGGGCAGGGCTGGATGAATTTTTTTCTTTTGGATAGTGGGTATGAAGCGATTATGGTAATTGTTTAACCCTATAACATCCCATACCCAACCTCACTACTAGATCCGAGCTACGGGATGCCACATTCGTTGTCGAAACAACTACGATTCAATTTACCTTTTTATATATGCTATTAACAAATTTATTCAATCTCAATATGATGTTCATCATTTTCGAGTCTTATACGAGCTTATGAAAGCTCTTTTGCTAACTCGAAGTCAAATTAGGACTAAATTATAAAGTTTGCAAAATATCAAGTTGACGTAGTGACTTCGGGAGTTCCTTGTCACGACACAACTTAGTAACTTGGTCTTATCGCGACGTTCAGGAGCTGACGTCATGACATGACTGCCTGTTTTCAAAATGATCTAATTTGGCACCTATTCAAATTTACGTAAACATACAAACCAATCCTTCTATTCACTAAAGTAAGAAAAAAATACCAATCATATACTGATTTCTAAGCATTTTACACCATTTATATTTGTACAATGCATCAAACACCACTTTTATTTGTTACCAATGACATATTCCACATACCAACTATTAGCTATATAATACCAATTCAATTAATCCACCTAAAATCATTTATGCATATCAACTTCATTTAAATATCAATAATCTCAAAGCTTAACATGAACAATACCGTTATGCCATATCTTGCTAACCATTATTAGCTAAAATTCAACATGATTGCATTATGCAAAAACCGACTCAACCTAGGTACATGTCATATATTTAACAAAACGAGACTATAAAAATATTGTTGAGTCGAGGATTGCTGTCTGGATGCTGGAATCACTTCTCGTAACCTCGAAATATACATGTACCTGCGCACAAAATAAACAAACCATGCGCTGAGCGATAATGCTCAATGGTACTTTCATGATTCAAGATAACATGACATTAACATAAGCAATTTATCATAATAAGTACAAACACAATATCTACCCAATTTATATCCCTATCATGCCAAGCAATGCCATTATCAATTACATATAGGAGTATACATAAGGCAATTAGCAAATCAATCCATTCATCATTGCAATAGAATTTACAAATTCATTCTAGTTGTCAAATGCCAAACTTTATATCATTTAAACATTTCATACCATTTATGAACCATCATATATACCTTTAACATAAGTAATCTAATTCCATGATCAATAAACTGTTGAGAAATGTGCCCATATTGTAGTAAACATGTAATTGTTTTCTATGTATTTAAACGATGAATAAATAAATTTCACATTTCACTGTTATATCTTTTGTATTTATGTCTTTCATATTTTGTATGCATAGTGAAATTGTGACCAGCAAAATTTAGCTCATTGATTGTCTAAGTTCAAACTGATGATAAGTGGCATTGTAAGAACGTTTACATTGTGAGAAAACAACTTACTTTAGTAGATAATCTAAACGAGTCCGTAATCCCATAAAAGAATCAAAGTGAACATTTGATTCAAATACTGAGAAGTATTATTATGTTCTTTACAATCCAATTGAGGAGATGGCTAGTCTTGGCTATCGAAGTAGTTGACTCCACGGGTAGAGACATAGATGTATTCATAGGCATAATGATATATTGGACTAGACCCAAGATGAATTAATTTTGAGTTCGTTTTTGAATTAATTCACTTGTGACATTCATGGTGTGATTTACCTAAATCCTAAGTTAGTCACTGACCATGTGCATGTAGCTCATGTGCTTTGAAATAAATAGAGGTTTATGCTCTAAAGATGATCGAGTCGATAATCGGTATGTTGGATATATGACTTATGTGTGGCATGACTTTACTAGCAATAGTGGAATTCATAACTCAATTAAAGAGTTAATGATATGTTTTTTATTGGCATTGTGTGGATTGAGAAATATGGAACGTGGCCACGAGTTTCTTGTTCTCGAATGAGAAATTTATCATAGTCATTTGTTGACAATGATTATATTAATCATTAAGAAGACATAATGGTGACAATGAGATAAAATAAGATTGTACTGAGTGAACAGATTTAACTCAAAGGAATCACTAGAGAATTGACAATGAGACATAGTGGCCACGAGTTTCTGGACATAATTGCAATAACTAGAGCCTAATTATATATGTTCGATTGGTCTCTTCACTAGCTCAAAAAAAGCTCGATCGAACTGCATTTGAATCAGAAGAAAATTCTATGACTTTGGAAATAATTTAATTTAGTCGATTTATTCGATGTGGAATTAAATTGGGTGGTCGTAAGAATTGTTCAACTAGAGAATTTGATTAAATAATGTTCTTGAAAAATTAATTTGGAAAATCTAAATGATTTTTGGAAAAATTAATTTTGATAAAGTAAAATTATTTAATCAAATTAATTAAAATTAATATGATATTTTTGGAAATTAATTTTTAAGTCAGACAATTAGCCCAATGGGTAATTGAACTTGAAAATTGGACCTGAGATCGTAAATTGGGCTTGGGAGCCCAAAAATGAGACCAAGACCCAAAAACTGGTCGAACCAGTGGCTGGACTAGATCGATCGAGTAGTCACTACCCAAACTAAACCGATAGAAACCAAACTAGCTCGGGGTGTCAACGGCTACGACGACGACATTCTGGTGGTTGGAAAATGGTCGACGGCGGTGGGTTTTCGGTGGTTGAGTAGTGGAAGAATTACACTCCTACTAGGACTCTACCAGAGAATTTGATTTTAGATTAACTATTCAAAAAATAATATTATTTTAATATATTTAATATTAAATTAAATTTAATACTTATCTTAATAGTAATTTATTAATTTAATATTAAAGTGATTATCTTAATATTAAATTTTATTTAATGTTTTTCTTGTAGATAAATATTTTATTAATTTAATAAGATTTAGTATTAAATTTAATCTTAATTTAATAATAAAGTGATTAAGTTTTATCGTAGTTGAACTCTCTAAACTCTCCTATAAGAAGATAGTCTTGAGTCATTATTTACACAAACTTGAATTGAAGAGAAAGTTGTAGAGAAATTTTTTTTTGAAGAAATTATTTCAAAAAATTTCTAGAGATATTTTTCTTATTTACAACTTAGCTCAAAAGTTTAGAGAAATTGTGAAATTACCTCGCTTGTAACTTTTGTGGAAAATTTTCTGATTTGAAGCGAGCCTACACTCGAAAGACATGAGCTTGAGGATAGCAGAGAAGACTACTCGGTTGAAGCGCTCATCCTAGATGAACCTAAAAGGTAGAATTGTGATTAAGTGTTTATTACTTCAGATATCACAACCAAGTTCTTGTTTTGGAAAAAAAATTTAAAACTCTGCTTTTTCCCTAAATTTATTTTTCGTTGCGTTTTCCAAACTTGATTTTCCAACATAAACATCATTTAACCATTTAACTTTCATATTTAAACATGAATTCAACATCTATACACACATTCCATTGACATTAAGTCATCCAAATCTCACGATTAATCCATATCTTTACCTTTTAACTTACCATTCAATCCCTTTCTAGAGTCTACCGACATATTCGTACTCATTTCGGCCCCAGGGCTTGCTTCCAACCATTTTCATAATATCTTTTGTTTACTCTCTTTAACATGAATCACATAACATTACACATATAGTTCCATATGCATTTATCAATTCATAAACTCATAACAATTTCAAATAATTCATTTCATTACCATATTCTATTATCAATCTATTTTCGTTACATTTTCAATTTTCCAATTTCATTTATAACATTTCACCTGATAGAACCCTAGTCTAATACACGGGTAAACTACACTTCACCATGTTACTCGTCCGAGTTGAAATTACATTAGGTTACTTATCCGGGCTAAACCTATACCACATCATATCAGGTTACTCATTCATGCTAAACCTATAACATATAATGTCCGGTGATCCGCAACAAATGTTGGATTTTGTTATAACTGTTAGAGTATGCCCAAAGACCAATCATGAATGATTGTAATCACATACTCATTTTACCTTGTTTGTTAATATAAGGCATTTCCATTATTAATTTAGTTTCTTTTTCCACGTGTAAAAATAAACTGGTTAAAATAAAGTCCTAAGAATAATATGATTATTCTTAAAAAGGTCATTAGTCGAGTATTATTGTGGGCATGGACAATGATAATGAATTTAGACAAATGTGTAGTTGATTGATGATAAAGTGTTGTTATTGACATAGGGATATCAAAATCAATACATGAGTATGTGTCAGAGAACAACATACTGGACTGACCTGCCATGAGTATGTTTCTTGGATTATTATGCAATAGTCACAATATTACTCATAGTGATAACTATGTATATGATCCTAAAACTTGAGATCATCATTGTCCCAACATCGTGAGTCATATCTTTTGATATAGTCAAACGTCTACCATAACAGATTGTACTATAAAAACTGATGTGGGATATGGTTGATCAAGATAGGATTTATCCCTCCTACATAATAGGAACAATATCTTAGGCCTGTTGATGGAGCGAGACTAGAAATGCATGGCCATACTCGAATAAGTTGATATGAGATATCACACATATTTGTTTATTGTAGCCTACTCAGAAAATAAAAAATATGAGATTGGACTATACAAGTGTGACTATTTCATGACTTGTGTCCAATCTAGATATTAAGGATAAAATGATATAATACATGAAAAGATTATCAAAGAAATGTTATGTCTGATTATGACTTCTTGTAAGTTGGGTAGTAATGATGCATTGCTATATGCCACTCATTGCTTGTATTATTAGAAATGTGCTAGTATTGCTACTAATGTTATAAGACCTACAGGGTCACACCCTATGGTTAAAATGAACAAAATTGAAACACATTTGCACTACGAAAAATTAAGCTTTTAGTGACGTTTGGGTCGAAAAAGCCGCAAAGGTTGAACTTTTAACGGCGTTTGTATTGAAAAATGCCACAAATATATATCATTAGGGGCGCTGACCAAAAACGCCGTAATAAGTCGTTATATAGTTGCGTTTGTGGAAATACAACCGCAAATAGTACATATTTGTGACTTTTTATGCTACGTGCCGCAAAGGTACACTAAATGGGAGCAGTGTTAGCGACGTTTTTCCAATAAATGCCGTGAAAGGTAAAGAAATAACGTCATTTTTCCCTAAACTTTGCTAAAGGTATAACAACAATAGCAGCGTTTTCCCCATTAACGCCACGAATGTTTTTTAATTTTTATTGAAACGACGCTGTTTTGATAGCTAACTGGAAACACAAAGATTTGTATACTTTTTCATACCTAATTTTACTTAAAATCATGCATTTTTGATAGAATTTTTGTCATAAAATAATTAATTTTTATAAAATAATTAAATTGTATTAAAATTTTGAACATGTTAACTTTAGTCAATTTTACAATTATTTTTAGTGAATTTTGATTATTTTTGACAGATTCGTAAAAAGGGCGAAAATTGACCCAGCAGACATAGTTAGAAGAACAAAACCGAGAAGCAATTCGAAGTAACAAGGAAAAATAATTTCCAAGACGGACCAAATATGTGTATTAATTCATAATATATTTAATTTTAATTTATTCCCAATTTAATTTGGGCTACATAAATTAATTTTAATTAATTATGGAAAAAGGGCCCAGTTGAATCGCACTAGTTGAACCAAATTGAGCGAACCGAACCAACCACCAATTGGGCAGCCTAGAATCGTTCAAATACTGACCCAAATCAGCATTTTTATCTGATTAAATGAGCTGCAAAAAGGGCCTTGGAAGACTTCCAAATTGCATTCAAACCTCACCTTAAATTAAGGCTTTACGGATTTGCCCCAGGCTAATTTTAGCAAAGTTGAAAGTCTCAACTTTGCCATGTAGGATGGCCGGCTATGAAGAGGCTTTTTGGCTGTTAAAATTTGTTATGTCTAGCAGCCATCCTCAGCTATGTAAACCCCCCTTTCTTCCCATTCAAATAATCCATCATTCACATCTCTTCTCTCACAACTCTTCTTTCCTCTCTCACTCTTTTCTCTCATTTTCCCATTCAAAGTTCCTTTCTCTTGTGCCGATTTCTCCTCTTGGGAAAGGGGTCTTCTTCAGCCATTTTGGAGCTGAAATTGAGTGTCCATAGCAGCCTTGACCGGAGAGTACAACAAAGAAGGAAGAATGGAGCAACCTAGTCAAGCCACGAAAAACCACCAGATTTGATTCTTGTTCCTTATCTCTTTAATTTTTGTTGTTTTATGATGAACATATCTATGAAGATTTATGCTATTGGAATGGTTAATTTAATTAGCTTAGCTTGAATTTAATTCGTGTTGGGTTGATTGCATTCCGTCCTCTTGATTTGTTAAATTTATGTTTATGCTGTTATAGGCCTCGGTAAAATGTTTGATTGAGTAAAACCATGATTAAGTTATTTTTGCATTACAATTGTAAGATAACTAAAGAATTATTTATTTAAATGCATTGAAATTGTAATTAATGGACACAGTATTTAATCAGTGCATGTTTAATTCTTCTAAAGTAGCTGAAAGATTAGCATTGTATTTGGCGATACATATGCTTTGCATAGCTTGCAAGATTATTCTGATTAAATTGTTTCAAGGTAAGGATACTTTGTTACCTCACATAGTCTTTTATACGCTTATTAGGTTGAATTAATCGTTTGAATCGACATAGGAATATGCGAGAGATTGTTTAATCTAACAAGTATGTATGTGCAATAACATGTTTGTCTTTATAAATCTATTTTATCGGTCGAATTGACATAGGAATATGTACAAGAGCTGAATGGATTTTTGATTTGTAAATATGTTCATAAGTTAGTGAATTACGAGTTGTCGTGATTTATTAGTAATAAGTATAAGCATAAGTTTAATGATTCTAAGGTAAGGAAATGTAATTAATCCAACACAATTATATCATCTTGATTAAAATCAATTTTTCAAATCGTGCATTAGAACTTTATTTTATTTAATTTAATTTGTTTCTAGTTTTTAATCATTTCCCAAATCCAAATATTTTTCTTTCACCAAAGTGTTTAAACTTACTTCATAAATAATTCTTTTACAGTCTTTGTGGGTACGATAACTCGACATTTACTTGTCACTTTATTACTTGTTGCGATTATGTACACTTGCACATTTTCGTCGTTCCAAGTTTTTGGTACTGTTGCCGGGGACTGTTTTAAAAAAAGCCATTATATTTGAATCATTTTTTACATTTTGGTTTATTTATTTTCCTGTTTTAGATCTTTACTTACTTAATCTTTCTGTGATTATTTCAGGTATTTATGAGTATTGACCAGATTATTGACTTACTCCCTGTGGACTCTGAAATAGAACGAACCTTTCAACATCGAAGAAGACAAGCGAACCAGAGAAGGACTCAAGAGATAAAATTTGAGAATATGAATCAATGAAATGGAGCAAACCTTGCTCAGAATCTTATCCTTATTGTTGATGACAGGGATAGATTTTACGATAGTATGCCGTGCCGGTATTTAACAATCTTAATCCGGGTATTAAGAGACCCAAAATCGAGGCAAAACAAATCGAGTTGAAGTCAGTCATGTTCTAGATGCTTCAGACTGTGGGCCAATTTAGTGGAATGCCTACTGAAGATCCTTATCTTCACTTAAGACTATTTATGGAAGTGGGCGATTCTTTCAAGTTAGCTGGAGTACCCAAAGATGCATTACGACTGAAGCTGTTCCCATATTCACTAAGGGACAGAGCTCGTGCCTGGTTGAACTCATTGCCATGGATCTCTATTTCTACATGGCAAGAGTTAGCCGAGAGATTCCTCATGAAGTATTTCCCACCGAGCAAGAATGCCAAGTTGAGGAATGAAATCACTGCCTTCCAACAAATGGATGATGAGTCCCTATATGAGGCATGGGAAAGGTACAAAGAGTTATTATGAAAGTGCCCTCATCATGGAATCCCATATTGCATTCAACTTAAGACATTCTGTAATTGTCTAAACGCTCATACGAGGATGGTAGTGGATGCCTCGGCTAATGGTGCTCTCCTTTCTAAGTCTTATAATGAGGCTTATGAAATCATTGAGAGGATTGCCAGCAACAATTATCAATAGCCAACCAATCGAGCATTGTCAAGAAGATGAGTCGCTGGAATACATGAAGTGGACGCTCTCACTTCACTCGCATCTCAGGTATCTTCAATATCCTCAATGCTTAAGAATCTTACCACTAATGGGTTTAACATTTTTGCAGCCCAACCAACTAACCAATTTGAGAATATAGCCTGTGTGATTGTGAGGAAGGACATTTGTTTGAAGAATGTCCATCGAACCCCAAATCCGTATATTACATGGGTAACCAAAACCAAAACTAAAACCGAGGGAGGCAAGGACTGCAATCCAACTTTTATGACTCATCGTGGCGAAATCACCCGAATTTTTCCTAGAGTAAACAAGGGGTTGGAACCAGTAACACTTACGCCTAACCTAGACCAACTCAGCCGCCTAGTTTCCCCCAACAAGTTTAGAAACCAACCCAAGCGGAACCACCCAATAGCTTAGAGAATCTATTGAAGTCATACATGGCGAAAAACGATGCCACTCTAAGAAATTTGGAAAATCAAATGGGCCAGCTTGCTACCGAACTCAAGAACTGACCACAAGGTGCTCTACCTAGTGACACAGAGAATTTGAGAAATCTGGGGAAAGAACATTGTAAAGCGTTGACATTGAGGAGTGGAAAGACAGTAGAGCCCAACACTGTCGAAGTTGAAAAAGATCCAGCTGACGCTCAAAATTCAGAAGAAGTTCAACCAAGTGTTGAAATTCTAGTTTCACCAGAACCAGAATCTACAAAACCCAACAAAGTAACCTAAAGACCAGCTAATTCTTATCAACTAATAATGTTGTTAGATGCAGAATTGCCGCCAAAGACGAATCAACCAGAATCAGTCCTAGTAATGAAACCACCACCACCCTACCCTCAAAGTCTTCAAAAACAAAATCAGGAGATTCAATTAAAGAAGTTCCTTGACGTACTCAAGCAACTTCACATCAACATCTCGTTGTTTGAAGCACTTGAACAAATGCCGAACTACGTCAAGTTCATGAAAGATATATTGTCTAAGAAACGAAGACTTGGAGAATTTGAGACGGTAGTTCTAACAAAGGAATGCAGTGCATATCTTCAAGACAAACTACCTCCCAAAATTGAAGGATCCTGGATGTTTTACCATACCGTGCAACATTGGTGCAACATATTGTGGTAAGGCATTATGTGACTTAGGTGAAAGTATCAACTTGATGCCTATGTCAATATTTAGGAAGCTAGGGATAGGAGAAGTTAGACTAATTATAGTTATGCTTCAACTAGTAGATTGATCCTTAGCACATCCAGAAGGAAAAATCAAGGACGTATTGGTACGCGTCGATAAGTTTATCTTTCCTGCTGACTTTGTAATTCTAGGTTTTGAAGTAGACAAAGAAGTACCAATCATCCTAGGAAGGTCGTTCCTAGCAACTGGAAGGACCCTTATTGATGTACAGAAGGGTGAGCTTACTATGCATGTTCAGGATGATCAGGTAACGTTTAACGTTTTTAAGTCTATGCGATTTCTTGACACAATGGATGATTGCTCTGCAGTGTTCGATTTAGAGGATTTAATAGTGGAGAAGGAACTCAACTGTGTTGAGGACCCACTGGAAAGAATTTTGACATTGGATCCTTCAAATGATGAAGAGAAGGATGAATACTTACTTAGTTTTGCTAAAAGCTAATCAAATGAAATTTAATCCGTAATCCCGTTTTAAATCTTTGGAGTTAGAAAAGAGGGACTATTCCCAACCAAAAGCGTCGATCGAGGAGCCATCTAAATTAGAACTCAAGGTATAACCTTCTTATTAAAAATACATTTATTTAGGTAACGCTTCTACTATGCCTGCGATTGTTTCGGCATAATTAACCACTAAGCAAGAAGAGATACTTATCTTAGTTTTGAAACAATTCAAGAAGGTCATCGAATGGACCATAGCCGATATTCATGGTATTAGTCCATCTGTATGCATGCACAAGATTATCTTGGAAGATGGAAAAAAAGGGACGATCGATGGACAATGGAGACTGAACCCCATCTTGAAGGATGTAGTAAAAAAAGAGATCATCAAGTGGTTAGATGCGGGTATCATCTATCCCATCTCAGACTGTTCATGGGTAAGCTCGGTCTAGTGCGTGCCAAAAAAAAGAGGTATCACGATCATAGAGAACAAGAACAATGAGTTGATACCGACTAGAATAGTTACAGGATGGAGAATCTGCATCGATTATCGGAAGCTAAACAAGGCGACTAGGAAAGATCACTTTCCTTTGCTGTTCTTGGACCAGATGCTGGATAGACTCACAGGATGAGATTACTACTATTTTCGATGGATACTTAGGGTATAATCAGATTATAGTAGCACCAGAAGATCAACACAAAATGACATTCACCTGCCCGTATGGTACATTTGCATTTAGACGCATGCCATTTGGTTTATGTAATGGACCTGCTACATTTCAAAGATGTATGATGTCTATTTTTACTGACATGGTTGAGAAATATTTGGATGTTTTTATGGACGATTTTTCGGTATTCGGAGATACTTACGATGATTGCTTAGCCAATCTAACTAAGGTACTAAGGTAATGCGAAGAAACGAATCTTGTACTGAACTGGGAAAAGTGCTATTTTATGGTATGAGAAGGAGTTGTTCTAGGGCATCGGATAACGAGACATGGGATTGAGGTAGACAATGAAAAGGTAGATTTTATTGAGAGACTCCCACCTCCAACATCTGTAAAGGGTGAGAAGAGCTTTTTGGGCCACGCTGGTTTTTATCGAAGATTTATCAAGGACTTCTCCAAAGTTACTAAACCCTTATTAAAATTATTAAAGAAGGACTTTATATTCAAGTTTGATGAGGAATGCTTAAAAGCCTTCAACGATTTGAAGAGTCAATTAGCCACGGCACCCATAATCGTCACACCAGACTGATATTTGCCATTTGAATTGAAGTGTGACGCAAGTGACTTCGCAATTGGAGCTGTCTTGGGCCAGCGAAGGAAAAAAGTTTTTCATCCCATCTACTACACAAGTCGAACCCTAATAGGATCTCAACTGAATTATACGGTAACAGAAAAAGAGTTACTTGCTATTGTGTTTGCTTTCGACAAGTTTTGATATTATTTGGTAGGTACCAAAGTGACTGTCTATACGGACCACTTGATAATTAAGTATTTACTTGCGAAGAAAGACGCTAAGCCGAGGCTGATCCGATGGGTACTTCTACTTCAATAGTTCGATCTAGAAATTCACGATCGAAAGGGACGAAAATCAAGTAGTAGATCACTTGTCCAGATTGGAGCCACAAGAAGGAAATTCTCCTCTTATACCAATTCAGGAGACGTTTCCAGACGAACATATCTTGAAGGTAAATCATGTCCATAATACCCATTAGTTTGCTGATATTGCTAACTATTTAGCTTGTGGTTTGATGCCAATTGATAGGACGTATCAACAAAGGAAAAAGTTTCTTCACAATGTGAAGTACTATTTTTGGGAAGAGCCATATGTGTTTAAAAAGTGTGAAGATGAGATGATTAGGAGATGCGTGGCAGAAGATGAAATACGAAGATTTTATACCACTGTCACTCAGCTCCAAGTGGGGGACACTTCGAAGGTACACGTATAGTGGCCAAAGTATTGCAAGCCGAATTTTTTTGGCCAACACTATTCAAGGATGTATATGCTTACATGAAGAGCTATGATCGATGTCAAAGGGTTGGAAATGTCACTAACAGAAATGAGATGCCTCGAACAAACATCATTAAGGTAAAGTTGTTCGATGTATGGGGTATTGAATTTCTTGGTCCTTTTCCTCCGTCTTGCGGTCATAAGTACATACTAGTAGCAGTATACTATGTGTCTAAGTGGGTGGAGGCTGAGGCATATTCGACAAACGATGCTAAGGTTGTGATGAAGTTTCTGCAGAAGCATGTGTTCACAAGGTTTGGAACCCCAAGAGCTATCATCAGTGATGAAGGATCCCACTTTGTGAACAAGTGGTTAAAATGGTTATTAGACAAGCACGGAGTGAAACACAAGGTTGCAACAGCTTACCATCCGCAGACAAATGGGCAAGCTGAACTGGAAAATAAGGAGATCAAAGGCATACTTGAGAAGCTAGCCTGCCCGAACCGACGAGATTGGTCCATAATATTAGATGATGCTTTATGGGCTTACAGAACAATATACAAGACACCGTTAGGGATGTCACCCTATAGGTTGGTCTTTGGGAAAGCCTGCCATCTACCATTAGAGTTAGAGCACAAAGCTTACTGGGCTCTTCAATAGCTTAATTTGGATCCTAAGCTTGCGAAAGAGAAACGGATGTTCCAAATCAATGATTTAGAAGAGTTCCGAATGTTTTCATATGAAAATGCCAAATTACTTAAAGAAAGACTTAAGAAATGGCATGACAACCACATTCGAGTTCGAGAATTTGAAGCAGGTCAGCAAGTCTTGTTGTTCAATTCCGGATTGAAGTTCTTTCCAGGTAAGCTAAAATCACATTGGTCCGGTCTATTTACGATTCAACACGTCTATCCATATGGAGTTGTTGAACTCCAAGGTAAGGGAGGTAATTTCCAAGTCAATGTTTAGCGTTTGAAACATTACTACGGAGAAAAACCTAAACGGGATCAAATCTTGTTCAGTTTATCATATATTTAAATTTTTTTATTTTTAATAAATTATTTAAGGTATATTTTTGGGTTTATTATGTTTAAATAAATTCTGTTTAGGAGATTGGAACTTAAGCAAGACCGCTTGTGACCTCTCCAATCTTCCTGGGAATTGATTTTTACGTAATTTTCTGAGAAATTATTCCTTGAATGACAAGATAAATTTTTAATTTTTCAAATAAAAGGGTCAAATTGTGATCCAAGTTTTCAATTACAACTCAATTTCAAATTTTCATTAAGTCTAGGGTCTTAATTGAATTATTTTTAAAATTTGGTTGCTAATTTCATAAATAATATAAATTAGGTGCCTCTTCTTGTAAATATTTCCAAAAGGCATCTAAAATAAATATTTTTAATATATATATTTATATAAATATGATAAACTTTAATATATAATTATATCTCTTATAATTTATATATTATTTTTATCAACTTAGCGTAGAATTAGGATTAGTTTAATTTTAATCATATTTTATTCTTGTTTTAATAATTTAATAGCAATTGATAATTTCATTATTAATTGTTGTTAACTTTGAGTAGGACTAGACTTAGAATATTTAAATTATTAAATTTCTCTAAGAATTCTACTCTAATTCCTACTTCTCCCACTATAAATTCCACCCTTACTTCCCCCTATTCATTCATCACTCAAAACCCCAAAGCACCAAATCCCTTAAGTGCCGCAAGCCTCAATCGCACATTACTTGGCTAGCAGCCTCAACACGCCACACGCCCCAGCCCCAGCAATCGCTTAGGTCATGTTCTGCTCTTGTGCGCCACACTTGCGCACGTCCCAGTGCATCAGGCCTGCTTGCCGAAGGTCCTGTACACTACTGCTTGCGTGCAACCCCTGCTGCGTGTTGCTGCCCGCTTCGCACCCATTCGCCCGCACACCTAGTATCCTTCCAACACTTCTGCAGCACACAGCTTCACCCATCCTTAGCCAAATCCTCTAATCTACCTTAATTCGACCTCTTTTGCTTTTAATTTAAAAAAAAAGATGGTAAGACCGAATTTTCTCTTGAATTTTAATTTTATTCAATTATTTAATTTTTCAAATCGTTGAACTATTAATAATTTTTATTAATTAAATTTTTGAGAAAATAAATTTTCCCATTTTATGTTCAGGTTAATCATGCCTCCCAAGAGAACTTGTGCCTCCGCCAAAATCGATGAAACACAAAATAAGTTCCACTGTGAAGAAGCCAAATTAAGATACGAAAGTATCTTCAAAAATCAACAAATGCATCCAGAGAAAGGCTTCACATTGAAGGAAAGCAACTACAGAGACTTTATGGCACGTATTCGCCAAGTTACTGAAGCCCTCAATTGGGAATTATTTTGTGAAAAGAGACCAAGTGTGGATGAGGAACTAGTTCGTGAATTCTATGCGAATTTAACCTCAAGCAAATTGACCAAAGTTCCAGTTCGTGAAATCAAGGTACCAATAAATTCAAATGCTATTAATGAGTTCTTTGAATTACCTGATTTCGAAAATGATGAATATTCTTCTTTGTTGAGCAACATGAAGCCTGAAAATTTGTAAAAAATTCTCGAGGAACTCACAGTTCCAGGTTCTAAGTGGACTGTGTCAAAGCAAGGAATCCACACGTGTCGAAAAGAATATTTGACACCACTTGCGAAGGTATGGTTCTATATCATCAGTTTCACCCTTATGCCTAGTTTGCATGGGACTACAATCTCATTAGAGTGAATGGTCCCATTATACTCAATTCTAACTGAAAAGACCATTGATGTAGGCAAAATCATCCTAAGAGAAATGCGAAATTGTGCCGTTAGACGTTCTGGCCCAGCCTATTTCCCCTTTACGATAACAATTCTGTGCTTAAAAGCAAAAATTCTAGCGAACATAAAGAATACAGGGTATAGTTAGCGCATAATCACCGATTGGGACCTTTACCGAGTAGCTGGAGATTCTATTCTATAGCAACGAGTTGAAGAAAGTGAGGATCCCGAAGAAGTAAAAGATGACCCCACAGAGATCCCGCCAGAGCAATCAACTGAAGTCCCTAATGAGGCAAAACCAATGGAACCAGAACTTGAACCTGATATCGAAACCTCAATGTTTGGAGCTCCACCGCCTAGCACAAATCTTCGTGATGAGCTGTCAAAGCTGATGGACTTAATGCAACACATGCAATGGAAGCAACAAGCCTACTGGAGATACTAAAAAATAAGCCCATTTATTTTTGTGCCTGAGTTTCCAGATTTCATATTTGAACCATAGAGTTCATTGTCGAAGAGGGAGCAAAGTAATTAATGCAAAGACAATAATGATGAAGCAAAAGATGAGTCGAATTCAGAAGGATCGACAAACAAATAAAAAAGGTAGAACCTCAACTTTATTTTATTTTTATTCTTAAGTTATTTTAGGATTAGGTTAATTAGGAATTTTTATTTTTGCACAATAAAACAAAAGATAGGAATCATGAATAAAATCTGAACAAGTCACAAAGGCTAAAGTGTGGCAATAGGTATATACATGTCTAGGATTGGATTTCGAGAGAGCTTGGTACTTAAGCAGTCAATTTGACTCACCTCCTCTTTTCTAAAATCCTACCTGGTGTATAATTATTTAAAAAAAAAGGATGGTAAGACCGAAAATTTGAATTAATTCCACTCAAAATAAAATTTTCTTTTAATTATGATTAGGATATATTTTGTTCAATAATTTGAATTTTTTTTAAGTATGCTAAACTTCAATATTAATAAAGTTCTATTATTTCAATAAGTTATTATGTTAGCTTAGTAATGATATGAATGTATTTTAATAAAGCATGCAAATTCGTACCATAGAATTTTTTTTAGTTCCCTACGAAAAATTAGGCATGCATGAAAATTTAAGTCTTTAGAATTGACTTAGTAATTTCTTGAGGTGAAATTCTAGGAAGCTTGAAATATTGAAAATGACTTGGGCAATTATTGTTTGAACTGTTTAAGCCTTTCAAGCCGACCATGATAAAATTTTCCTTTGAAACCCAACTTTAAGACTATATGGCCTAGTTTTATTTGGACCTTTGCAATATTTAGCCATCACTTTTCTCTTCATTATCTTTAAAATTATCCCAAACACTAGACTCTGTACTATTCAGAATATAGTTTGAAAATAAGTTTGGGGGAATTGAAAAGAAGTATCAATTTCCCGAAAATTGTAGTACTGAAGCAAGTACTCGAATTTGAATTTAAAAAAATGTACCCGAAAGAAAATAGATGTACAAAAGAGCATGTAAAAGTAAAAGTTTCTATGCTACCTACGTTAGTGGAGAGAAATTGCTAAGATCAACATATGAAGACATAAGTTAAACTTAATGATTGCGACTTAGTCTTGAATAAGGAATAAAAAATCAAATTGGTAAGGGTTAACATGTCTTTGTTAAAGAGGCATTTAGTCTAATTTTGCTATTATAATAGTTGTTGGATGTAATTTGAATGATATGCATACTTAAGTAGTATAATTATCAAATTTCTTATTTTTGAGCCTAAGTATATTAAATTCATAATTTTGAGAAGAAAGTTGTTCAAGGAATTCTTCAAAAGTGTTTCGAAAAATTCTTTCCAAAATTTGGGCATTACTCAGATGAACAATGATTGAAGTTTGGGGTGTGGAAACACAAAGATTTGTAGACTTTTTCATACCTAATTTTACTTAAAATCATGCATTTTTGAAAGAATTTTGTCATAAACTAATTAATTTTTATAAAATAATTAAATTGTATTAAAATTTGAACATGTTAATTTTAGTCAATTTTACAATTATTTTAGTGAATTTTGATTATTTTTAGAGATTCGTATAAAGGGCGAAAATTGACCCAGCAGACACCGTTAGAAGAACAAAACCGAGAAGCAATTCGAAGTAACAAGGAAAAATAATTTCCAGCCTAAGACGGTCCAAATATGTGTATTAATTCATAATATAATTAATTTTAATTTATTCCTAATTTAATTTGGGCTAAATAAATTAATTTTAGTTAATTATGGAAAAAGGGCCCAGTTGAACAGCACCAGTTAAACCAAATTGAGCGAACCGAACCAGCCACCAATTGGGCAGCCCAGAACCGTTCAAATGCTGACCCAAATCAGAATTTTTAGCTGATTAAATGATCTGCAAAAAGGCCCTTGGAAGACTTCCAAATTGCATTCAAACCTCACCTTAAATTAAGGCTTTACGGATTTGCCTCAGGCTAATTTTAGCAAAGTTGAAAGTCTTAACTTTGCCATGTTGGATGGCCGACCATTAGGGGGCTCTTTTTTTGCTGAAATTTTCTATTTTTAGCAGCCATCCTCAGCTATATAAACCCCCCTTTTCTACCCATTCAAATCATCCTCATTCACATCTCTTCTCTCACAACTCTTCTCTCGCGTCTCACTTTTTTCTCTCATTTTCCCATTCAAAGTTCCTTGCTCTTGTACCGATTTTTCCTCTTGGAAAAGGGGTCTTCTTCAGCCAATTTGGAGAAGCAATTGAGTGTTCATAGCAGCCTTGACCGACGAGGACAACAAAGAAGGAAGAACGGAGCAAACTAGTCAAGCCACAGAAAACCACCGGATTTGATTCTTATTCCTTATCTCTTAATTTTTGTTGTTTTTTATGATGAACATATCTATTAATATTTATGATATTGGAATGGTTAATTTAATCAGCTTAGCTTGAATTTAATTCGTGTTGGGTTGATTGCTTTCCGTCCTCTTGATTTGTTAAGTTTATGTTTATGCTGTTATAGGCCACGGTAAAATGTTTGATTAAGTAAAACCATGATTAAGCTATTTTTGCATTACAATTGTAAGATAACTAAAGAATTAATTATTTAAACACATTGTATTTGGCGATATGTATGCCTTGCATAACTTGCAAGATTATTGTGATTAAACTGTTTCAAGGTAAGAATACTTTGTTACCTCACATAGTCTTTTATATGCTTATTAGGTTGAATTAATCGTTTGAATCGTCATAGGAATATGCGAGAGATTGTTTAGTCTAATAAGTATGTATGTGCAATAACATGTTTACCTTTATAAATCTATTTTATAGGTCGATTTGACATAAGAATATGTATAAGAGATGAATGAATTTTTATTTGTAAATATGTTCATAAGTTAGTGAATTACCGAGTTGCCGTGATTTATTAGTAATAAGTATAAGCATAAGTTTAATGATTCTAAGGTAAGGAAATGTAATTAATCCAATACAATTATATCATCTTGATTAAAATCAACTTTTGAAATCGTGCATTAGAACTTTATTTTATTTAATTTTATTTACTCTGTTTCTAGTTTTTAATCATTTCCCAAATCCAAATATTTTTCTTTCACCAAAGTGTTTAAACTTACTTCATAAATAATTCTTTTACAGTCTTTGTGGGTACGATAACTCGACATTTACTTGTCACTTTATTACTTGTTGTGATTGTGTACACTTGTACATTTTCGTCGTTCCACTAAGCCCCCAACCCTTATTCTCTCAAATCATTTTCCCCAAATCCCTAACTTAGTTTTATCCCTAAATCCCTAACTTATTTTTTTCTTTCCTATCCATCTGCTGGTCGTTTGTCCGGTTACCCGTTTGCTACATCGCCATCAACAATGCATTTGCCATCGATCTCCGTCTCCTTCGTCGACGCTGATCCGTGCATCGCTACTCGACAATCCTCTACTCGTCAGACTCTTGTTTCGAAGCTTGATAGTCCTCTGCTCCATCCATCGCTGCTCGATCTGTTCAGGTTTCAACAAATCAGGTCAGTATATATTATATAAAGCAAATGAGTGAATTACAAGTGAGGCTAATTGTATTACTTAATAGAAGAAGAGTTAGGGGAAGCTTTTGACCTTTTGGCTTTGGGAGATTGGTAAGAGATTTAGCAGCCTTTCTTTTATTCTTATTTTTCCTTTTATTCATTTACTAAAATTTTTTAATCTGGTTTGGAGATGGAACCAAATTGCAGTTAATAATAGAAAAAGGCATATATACTTTCCAATGATCGTATTAACCTAAACTATTATTACTCCGTAAAATCTTGTACAAACTATTATTTTATCATAACAACACTATTTGAACTTCCATCAATAAATATATTAATAATAAATTCTTTTCAAGTTAAAAACTTGTTGTCTGCTTTTATTTAGTTTTAAATTTTTAAAAATCGATTAAATATTGCAATCATTTCTTATGTTTATGGCTTTGAAAATTGGCCTAAACTTTTGCTTCATTTTCATCATTGCCACTAATTAGTGTAGGCCAGTTCATGCGTTATCATATTCCTCTCTATTATTATGTTTATCAGTTTATGCATCCCCCATATGTATTACAGAATTTACATTTGCATGTCAAATACATGATATTAATAAATAGAACTCAAATTCAACTTTGAAAAAAATACATGCAGTTATTGTTCATGTAACTTAATAGAGTAGTGATAATAACATGATATGGTTAACTTAGAATCCCATTAGTCAAAGTTGTTAATTAAGATGGTCCAGAAAATTCCAACTAGTCATTTTCTAAGCTTTATTAGATCAAGTTTATCGTGGAAGGAATTGCTCTTATCATTTTACTCTAAAAGATCGTGAAATTAAAAAGTTAATCTTTGTGTGGACCATTCGTCACTACACCAAATGAGGCTTTTAGCGGCATATTTTGTGGCATTTGCACTACAAACGCCGCTAATAATCTCGCATTAGCGGCGCAAAAAATAAACCGCCGCTAAATATCAGGAATTAGCGGCGCATCATGAGAAGCGCCGTAAAAGAACATCATTAGCGGCGTTTATCGTCACACGCCGCAAGATCTGAAGACCAAAACGCATCGTTTTGGTCTTAATGTATACAAGAATTAGTGGCGTTTATAGTAAATCGCCGCTAAAGCAATTATTAGCGGCGTAATGGCCAAAGCGCCGCAAAAATCTAAACAAAAACGCACCGTTTTGTCTCGCTGTATATTAGCGTTAGTGGCGCTTTAACAAAACACGCCGCTAAAGCAAGTATTAGCGGCGCTTACTAAAAGCGCCGCAATATATGTTAACCAAAACGCAGAGTTTGGCCTAGAGGTATGTTACAATTTATGGCGCTTATGGGGAAACGCCGCAAAAATATCCTAACCAAAGTGCACCGTTTTGGTCTTGGTGTATGTTACAGTTAGTGGCGCTTAATATAAAATGCCGGTAAAGTATAATATTAGCGGCGTGTTGTGGTAAGCGCCGCAAAACCTTTTAACCAAAACACAGAGTTTGGTCTTGAGGTATACTAGAATTAGTGGCGCAGAGCGAACACGCCACTAATGCATACTATTAGCGGCGCTTTCAGATAAGCGCCAAAAATTTGACAACAAAATGCAACATTTTGTCTCGATGTATACTGATTACTAGTGGCGATATAAAGAAACGCCGCTAAATCATAGTATTAGCGGCGCAGCAGAAGCGCCAAAAATATACTCACCAAAACGCTGCGTTTTACATGAGGTATATTAGAATTAGTGGCGCTTTTGGATATCGCCGCTAAAGTATATTATTAGCGGCGCTTTTTTATAAGCGCCGCAAAAGATATTAACAAAAACGCAGCGCTTAAGGCTTGATGTATACTAGAATTAGTGGCGTTCACGAGAAATCGCCGCTAAAGCATTGTATTAGCGGCGCTTTTTGATAAGCGTCGGAAAATGTATTAACCAAAACGCAGAGTTTTGGTCTTAACCATGCATTATATAATGTAGGTTATTATATATGTTTAGTTTATCGTATTTGGTCTATGGTTTATGGTTTGAAGGTTGGGGTTTAAGGTTAGGATAATATATGTGTTAAAGATTTATGATTTAATTTAGGGTTTATGGTTTACAATTTAGATTAACTAGTGTTTTGTAATTTATATATTAATTAATTTCTTATATAATTGTAAAAATATAATATTAATTTCGATCTTTAAAATTGTGTGAAGATTTGGTTATTCAAAATCGATATAAGCTATATCCGTAAGGATATCCCCATCTTATCCCATCTCGGTTCAAGATTTTTAGTGCTCGCTTCAAAGATAATATATATGTATATATATGATTATTAATTTAAGATTTTAGCTAGGTCATATTTAGGGCCGGGTTAGTATTTTAAGGTTATTGTAATTGATCAGGAGTACTATATATATATTATGTAATAGCTGATCAGATTTAATGTTTAGGTGTTAGGAGCCGGGTTAGACGTTATGGGCCGGTTAGGAGTTAGGGATTTATGGTTTAGCCAGGGATTTAGGCGGGTCGGGTTAGGGTATTAGGTTTAGATCTTTTACATATGTAAATGAAATAACAAATTAAGCTTGGTGGACACTTGTATATATGAATTTAGGGTTACGGTTATAGGGTTAGGGGTTAGAAGTTAACAGTTAAGGACTTAGGGTTTAGATCTTATTTAGTTTTTTTAATTTATATTTTAAATATGTTCTTACATTTTGAACATAAATAAAATTATATATTAACCAACCAAATCAAATAATTAATAAAACACCACATTAAAGCACGATAAAATAATAATTCTTAGAGAAATAGCAAAAAAATCAATTGGTGGAATAAAATTAGATTAATTAATTGTATTTAAATTTACATATGTTAATGGGATAGCAATGCTTGGTGGACACTTGTATGGATTTAGGGTTTGGGATTTAAAGTTTAGGAATTTTGGGGTCGATCGTGGTTTTGGGTTAGAGTACTAATTAGTATTTTTAAAATATATTTTAAAATTTAATCTAAACCAATTGATGTATTTAATTAATATTAGTGTAAATGGAATTAAAAATAAGTTAAAATTTTGGCTTAAATTAGCATTTTCTCTATATTAAGTAAACGGCTACCGCTTATGTTAGTTTTTTGTATGCTTGTGTTTGAAAAGCCGGAAAAGTGACTTGATATATTGGCTAAACGTCGACGATAACTTAAGGAAATTAATTTTTAGTGACGCTTTAGAAGAAAGTGCCAGAAATGTGCAATAAATCCGAGCAAAACGGTGCTGTTTCGGATGTTAAACCTTCATTATTTGTGGCGCTTGTCAAGAAACGCCGCAAATACACAAGCTATAGCGGAGTTTTTTCAATAAACGCCGAGAAAGTGTCTTCAATTTTTTGCTAAACGGCGTCGTCTCTGTACACGCATTTATACTTAGCATTTTCTATATATTAATTCAACGACGCCGTTTCTATTAATTTTTTGTGCCGTTTATTGAGAAAAAGCCAGAATTGTGCATTACAGTTTACTAAAACGGTGCCGTTTCTATTTTAACTTTAAAATTTAGTGGCGTTTTTTCAAAAACGCCGCAAATGTTTCTTAAAATTTCGACGAAATGTCGTCGTTTCTGTACCGTGTTTTAACTTATGCCAATTTATGTGTATCTCAGTGGCCAGAATTCTACATTGCAGAAACAAAATTGGGGGAGAAACGAAAGTAGTGAAATTGAAAGAGAAAAAACGACGGAAGAAACGGAGAGGAGAAATCTTTCTGTGGAAACGAAGGCTTCAGAGGATACTATCAAAGCTGCGTCATCTGTGTTTAAAAGGTAAGGTTTTTCAAACAAAGTATCTTGATTTAGGGTTTAGGTTTAGAGTAAATTGGGAATTTGGGGTTTAGGGTCCTAGTTCACTCACGAAGCAATTCTTACAAATTTGGTTTGGAATTTGGGGAATTTGGGAATTTTTGTGTGTCTAGGGTTTGGTTCCGATCCTGTCGAGCTTTTTATTTCTTCTACTTTTTCCTTACAATCGCTCGATAATCATGTCTTGTTCCCCGTGAGTGAGTCTGCATTTGCCCAACTGTTGAAGGAAGGAGAACGAAAATTGTGTACTTAGGTAAGTTTGCTGATTTGGTCATTTATCAATAGTTGAATGGATGTAAAATTTTTCCTGCATTTCTTCTTGCTCGATTGTCAAGGGTACCGCTTTTAATTCGATTTTTTGGAATTTTGGTGCATTCCTTCTCGCTCAGATTTAGGGTAGTTTATCGATTTGTTCAAACAATATTTTCATTGTTTGAAAATTAGAAGCATTTTAGTAAACAAACACTATAATTAGAAATGTATATTCAATATTTGATGTTAAATTGTAATTTTAGAACTAAATTCAAAATTTGTTATCATTAAAAGTACTCATACTTGAAATTAAATTTAGAACTAAATTCCAACTATTTTATATGTCTTTGGTGCTGGATGTAAAAAAAATGGATTGGTCTAATTTACAAATTCCAGTTGGTGCTTATAAAATTTACAAGATTAAGCCTTCACTTTTAAATTTGATTTTTAAAAGTAAAATAAAATATATATATTTGTTTAATAAATTATTGTTGTTGTGTAGGTGTAATTCCACAATAAATTGGTAATCTACCACAGTTGAGATGTCTTTATTTATCTACCACAGTTGATAATTGCTCGCCATGACTGTTATTTTTTACTTTAAAGATTGAATGTTTATTAAAATATGTAATTAAAATATCTAATTAAAAATGTTTCCATGGAGGAAACTTGACAAGAGCTAGGATTCCATGCTTGTAAAACAAAGCAAAGGGTTCATCTTTTTTCTTTTTCAAACAGTTTGTTTCATAAGTAGGGAAATTGATGGAAAATGTTTGGATTTTGATCAAGGAATTGGATGAGACAAAGAAGGAAAAATTGATGCGCCTCTGTGAAAAGAGAAAAGAAGGAAAATTGAAGTTAAAAGCTTTATGGTTGTGTTTTTTTGACTTTGGGGTGTTTGATTGATGGGACAATAATATGGGAAAAGCATGTGCCACTTGATTTGGGAGACGTGGCTCCATTGACATGTCACCATTACACCATAATTTAGGTCTTCCAATTTTCTTTGACATTCATCATCCTCTTCTCATTTATTGTAAATTTTCATGTTTGTTCTAAATTTATAATTTATATAAAATTTATATTTCGATTAAATTATTAATTTTTAATTCATACAATTTTATTCAAAATGTAATTAAAAATGTCACATTACAAGATGAGATTATTTACAAGAGCCAATAATTTTAATAATCCTGTTATGACATTTAGACTAAAAATCATAATTGAATAATAGTTTAGGTATCGTAAATTAAATAACATTTGGTTAATTACATAACTTACGTAAATTAAATAACTTACATAACTTACATAAATTAAGTAATTCTTGGTAACTTACATAAATTAAATATCTTGCATAACTTACATAAATTAAGTTAATTAAATAACTTACATAAATTAAGTAAATTAAATAACTTACATAAATTAAGTAAATTAAATAACTTACATAACTTACATAAATTAAGTAATTTACATAACTTACATAACTTAAATATCTTGAATAACTTACATAACTTAAGTAAATTAAATATCTTACATAACTTACATAAATTAAGTAATTTACATAACTTACATAAATTAAATATCTTGAATAACTTACATAAATTAAGTAAATTAAATATCTTACATAACTTACATAAATTAAGTAATTTACATAACTTACATAAATTAAATATATTGCATAACTTACATAAATTAAGTTAATTAAATAACTTACATAAATTAAGTAAATTAAATATCTTGCATAATTTACATAAATTAAATATCTTACATAACTTACATAAATTAAATATCTTACATTACTTACATAGCTTACATTACTTACATGTGGCATACATAATACATAATACAGAACTTACATAACTTACATAATACAGAAAAATATATCACATCACAACTTTCTAAAATTCATTTATAGTTATAACTGGCGTTTTGACTAACCCGAGCAAATTATTGTCAACGTCAGACTTCAAGAATTAAGAAATGGACCGGTCTTGGATGAATTTGTCAAGGGTTAGCAACAATTATCGAAATGGGGTGCAGAGTTTTCTAAATTTTGCATTTCAATATGTAAGCCAAGAGAACATGATTCTTTGCCCGTGTAAGAAGTGTGTCAACATGAACTGGCATCATCGTGAGGTTGTATACGAGCATCTAATTGTTGATGGGTTTGTTAAGGGTTATAAGCAATGGCTTTTTCATGGAGAATGCCCTAGAAGTACTTCCTCTTCAACGATGGAGGTATCTTATCCTGTTACTGCTTACCATCAGTCTGATAGAGGAGATGACATGGAAGGTATGTTGCGGGTTGCATTTAATATGCACAGTCATGGTGTGCAATCGTTCCTGTGGGATTTTATGGCATCGATGATTGTAATATTGGTGGAACTGCGTTCATCAACCGGAAGTAGTGTACCTCATGAAGAGCCAAATGGAGAAGCGGCGAAGTTCTACGCCTACTTAATGACATGAACGAAGAACTGTATGAGGGATCAAAATTTTCAAAATGGCCTTCGTGTTCGTCTTTTTCGCTTAAAATGTTTGGGAGGGTGGACCGGCAACTCGTTGACAATGCTATTAGAGTTTTTGAGAGAGATGTTCCCGTTTGCAAAAATCCCTCAGTCATGCAAGGATATGAAGAAAATGATAAAAGATTTAGGCCTTGGGTACAACAAAATCCATAGTTGCCCAAATGACTGCATGTTGTATTGGGGCGATCGGAAAAACCAACAGTGCTGTCATGTATGCGGCCAATCCCGTTGGATAAATAGAAACACAGAAGACGGATACGGATGAAGATATTTACGAATAATGATGTAGTAAGGTTTTACGATTGTTTAATTGTATGTAACTTACATTAGTATTAAATCTTGGTCTTATTATATAACTCAACTATTTTATATGTGCTGTTATTGTTGTAATTAGTTATTAAGTTTAATTACATTTTATGTGTATTGCGATAAAATGCCTAGAAGAAAAATTATAAGGAAAGCATTGTTCAAAATAATCCAAACTCGATGAGAAAAAATAGTCTTGAACAATGATATGAATTGGATCTTCGAATGTTCTGATTACACACGAGGATCCTACGGAAGTTCAAAGTAACTTACATTAATTCCATGCGTGTTGACTTATAATTGATTTATTTTTCAAATTCTTATATTATAATATACCATTTGTAGCTGAAAATGGTGGGACGCGAAGAGGTCGAGGTCGTACGATGCTTAGAGAGTTATACGAGTTAGATCCAGTCGAGCGTGTCAAGGTATGCAAAAACAGTTTTGGTCAGCCTGTTGGATCAGAAGCTCGACTTTTAGCAGGATACATGGGCATTTTAGCACGAAATCCGAATATGTTGCCTATCAACTACGAGTCATGGCGTCAAATGCCCGATAGCAACAAAACCAAGCCCTCGATAATATTAAGGTAACAAAATGTTAATGTCATCTATAATGCTTGGGAAATAGTTTCATTTATATTTACTTTATTAACTTGTGTTTTTTGTAGGCGAGGTTTGCTTTAGAGGTCTCCGATGCTTATGTAAAGAAGGCATTGGGAAAAAGATGGAGAGACAACAAAAGTACTTTGAAGAAAAATTATTATAAGACAAAAACCACCCTCGATGAGAAATTGCAAAATCTCCCGCCGGGTATGTTGAGGTACCAATGGGAAGATGCGGTTAGATTTTGGCATTCTCAGAAAGGCGAGGTACGACGTACTTCCAAACTATTGTAATTATTTTGGTTTATAGTATTTACTATTTACGTACTAAAAATTTTATAATGTAGGATCCTGAATGAGTTGGAAAAAGCAATTAAAAGAACAAAAAATTCACTCACACACCAAAGTCGAGAAGTTTTGCATGTGTAGTGAGGGGAGGTATTTTAATTTTTAATATTCTCAAATATGTATAACTTTCTATTAAATAATATTTTACTACTATATTGTAGGAACGGTTGTCCGGTCAAAAGTTGGACGCCTACAACTTTTTGAAATTACACATAAGAAGAATGATGGATCTGCTATGACTCAAGTCGGTGAAATTATGGTACGCTTACTTAATACGATTTCACTTGATTTAGTTATTTATAGTGTTTATTTTCTAATGGTTTAATTCATTGCATGTAATGCGACTATTGTTATATTGCATTTGTTTTTTTTACTATATATTATGCTCCTAACTATGTGATTTATTTATTAGGAAAACTAAAGGAAAAAGATTTTGAGTACTGGCGATTGCTTCTAGTGATAGTTCGGTTCATCTTGAAGACATTGATAACCGGATTATTATCAAGTTTTGGGTCCTGAAAAGTATGGTCGGGTTCGATTTCAAGGATCTTTTATCATTAACCCAATATTTTGGATCCATTTCGCACCAATACATGGCTTGGGAGTCAATCTCAAGTCAAGTTCAGAGGTTAAAAGACCGATGGCTCGGATGCAAGCGACCACATTTGAGGTTCAAAGGAAATATGAAGAACTTCAACAAGAACTTAAAGCAGAGACGCAATGAGGGAAGCAGAGGCTACAATGAGACAAGCGAGGCCGCAGCGAGAGAAGCAGCGAGAGAAGCAGCAATAGAAGCAGAGGTTCAAAAGAAATATGAAGAACTACAGCTACAACTTCAAAAAGATGCGGCATCGAGAGAAGCAGAGCAGAGCAAAAAGTACGACGAACTTCAACAAAGACTTGATTATGATGACGATGTTTAGCAATGTAACTTCCGCCATCATAGTGTATGTTGCATAAATACTTTTAACGCTTTTGTAAATAAAAGTATGAATTCACTTTTATTTATCAATTAATATTATTTTAGTCATTTAATTTGAAATATTATATAAATTTATTGTTTTGGTTAGTTTAGATTTGGTTGCTTTTGATTTTTTTTGCGGGATGGTGAAAAAATAAAAATTCTATTTTAAAAAATCCCAAAATTAGTGGCGTTTTTAAAAAGCGCGCTAAAAGTCATATCAAAACAAAGGCATTTGTGAAATAAGCGCCGCTAAAGAACACTACTTTTAGCGGCGTTTTTGAACAAGCGCCGCTAAAGAACATGATCTTTAGGGGCGTTTTTTTTTCAAAACGCCGCTAAAGAACATGATCTTTAGCGGCGTTTTTTTTCAACGCGCCGCTAAAGAACATGATCTTTAGCGGCGTTTTTTTATGTAAGCGCCACAAAAGTTAGCGACGTTGTCATTAGCGGCATTTTTTGTGGCGCTTCTAGAAGCGCCGAAAATGGAGTTAGTGGCGTTAAAAAGCGCCGCTAAAGACCTAAAAAAATGCCGCTAAAAACCTGTTCTGTTGTAGTGCGTGATTGAAGCCTGCTCTACCGTGGATTATTATGGATTGCCCAGTTTCTTCTTTTAATGGCATTTTTCATAGATGCATACATTTAGGAACATGCCTACAAACCAAAACTAAAATATCAGACTTGTGTATATGGTTGTAAAATTTCAGGTATTATTTTACAAATAATTGAGTTCCATTGTTTCTCATTGCTTGTTTTTTATCTAATTTGGAGAAAGCAAAAGATGGTGGTCATCTTGATTTGAGGAAGTTGTATCATCATTATACCTCAGTAGCTGCTATTTTTTAAATCAAAATTTCTATTAATGATTCGTTTTATTATTAAATTGAGATTTATTGTTTTGGAGTAAAGTGGTTAAGAATAAATTGATTATGAAATCTGTAGTCTTGAGATGGATTTGTTAATTTTGGGTTTCAATAAATTTTGGGATTCAATCCATATATGTTAATTTCATATAAGTTGGTTCTTATCATTATTTAGTTTTAATAATTTTAGCTCGTGTGTTGACCTTATCTGGAGGTTTAGAAATTGAAACCTGGTTATTAGATCTCCTCTTCTAGCTAATTAGTACTAATACTTGTACACAATTTAAATAGGTTCGCCAGAATGTGGATGAAGATATTTACGAATCATGATGTAGTAAGATTTTACTTTTTTTTAATTATATGTAATATTATAATTTAAATCTTGATCTTGTTAAATATATCCATTACTATTATTGTTGTAATGAGTTACTAACATTTCAACTATTTTATGTGTATTGCGATAATATGCCTAGAAGAAGATTGTGAAATCGAAATATTATACAAATTCCTCCAAATTCGGAAGAAACAAATAGTGATCAACAGATCGCTATTGGATCTTTGAATGTTCGAATACGCTTGATTTAACTCAGAAATTCAAAGTAATGTTAACTTTAATTTACATGCATATTGACTTTTATTATTGATTTTTGTTTCAAATTCTTATATTATCATATTCAATTTTTTTAGTTGAAAATGGTCGGAGGAGCCAAACTCGAGGACATACACTATTAAAGGGTTTATACAATCTAAATTCTGTAGAGCTTGTCAAAGTATCTAGAAACAGTCATGGTCAGCCTATTGGATCAGAAGCTCGAGTTTTAGCAGGATACTTGGGCATTATAGCATGAAATGCCAATCTGTTTCCAATCAACTACTAGTCATGACATCATATGCCTGATAGTAACAAAAATCATGCTCTGGATAATATTAATGTAATAACGTGAATGTGATTTATAATACTTTGGTTTAATTTTCATTTATATTTACTTTCTAAACTTGTGTTATTTGCAGGAGAGATTTACTTTAGAGGTCTCAGATAATTATGTGAAGAAATCATTAAAAAAGAAATAGAGAGACTATAAATGTCGTTTAAAAAAGAAATATTTTAAGAAAAATATAAGCCTCGAAGAGAAATTGCGAAATGTCCCGCCGGGAATGCTGAAGTACCAAGAGGAAAATGTAATTAGATTTTGGAATTCAAAGAAATGAGAGGTATTACATACTTCGAAACTCTTATAATTATTTCAGTTTATAGTATTTACTATATACGTAATAATAAT